>NC_043750.1:3250068-3252568 GCF_902148845.1 Salarias fasciatus
TTCTGAGAGGCAGTCCTATGGTTCCAGAGCAGACAGGGACGGTCCTCTGTGGGGACAGGCCTCTGCAGGGACAGGTCTCTGCAGGGACAGGGGACGGTCCTCTGCAGGGACGGGGGACAGTCCTCTGCAGGGACAGGTCTCTGCAGGGACAGGTCTCTGCAGGGACGGTCCTCTGCAGGGACGGTCCTCTGTCCTCTGCAGGGACAGTCCTCTGTCCTCTGCAGGGACAGTCCTCTGCAGGGACGGTCCTCTGCAGGGACAGGCCTCTGCAGGGACAGGGGACAGTCCTCTGCAGGGACGGGGGACAGTCCTCTGCAGGGACGGGGGACAGTCCTCTGCAGGGACAGTCCTCTGCAGGGACAGGTCTCTGCAGGGATGGTCCTCTGTCCTCTGCAGGGACAGGCCTCTGCAGGGACAGGCCTCTGTCCTCTGCAGGGACAGGCCTCTGCAGGGACAGGCCTCTGCAGGGACGGGGGACAGGCCTCTGCAGGGACGGGGGACAGTCCTCTGCAGGGACAGGTCTCTGCAGGGACGGTCCTCTGCAGGGACGGTCCTCTGTCCTCTGCAGGGACAGGCCTCTGCAGGGACGGTCCTCTGCAGGGACGGGGGACGGTCCTCTGCAGGGACAGGCCTCTGCAGGGACGGTCCTCTGCAGGGACGGGGGACGGTCCTCTGCAGGGACGGGGGACGGTCCTCTGCAGGCGGGTTCTGGTCTGGAGGCTGATGGAGTAGAACCAGCAGCTGATGGAGGGGGTGACGGTGTCCCTCTCTCTCTCTCTCTCTCTCTCTCTCTCTCTCTCTCTCTGTGAAGCAGCAGAAGGTTCTGACTCACTCCAGAAGAACAAGAGACCGCCGTGAGAACCACCCGGAACCAGGACCCTCCAGAACCAGGAGGTCTGAGGAGAAACCGGCACTCCCCACCGCTCTGGACCCCAAACGCCCGAAATACCAACAACCGGACAAAATACCAACATCACAACATCATCCAGGAGGAACCAGGAGGAACCAGGAGGAACCAGGAACCCCCTCATGTTCACTGGAACCCTGAATCCCTGAATCCACTTGAGACGTCCCAGGTCCATCTCCAGGAGACCAGAGACCAGGAGAACAGAGACCAGGAGACCAGAGTCCAGGAGACCAGAGTCCAGGAGAACAGAGCTCCATGAGCAGAACGTGGTTCTGGTCCCAGCAGTGCTGTGTCGTGTCCTGGTTCTGGTCTGCGGGCCTGATGTTGGATGGAACCTGGTCCTGGTGCTCCGGCTGACGGAGAACCGTCGGGGTCTCCTGAGACCCGGCTCGGCAGGAAGTGACCTCGTTACAGCGAGGACGTCCGATTGGCCGGAGTGGAGCTGACAGCGGCTGGCGGATCGGGGACATTCTGACGGACCGTCCAACGGGAGACGCTCGCGGGCTCCCAGGGCGCGCCCGGTGGCTAATTGGCAGGAGCTGGAGGACGAGGACGATCTGGAGGACGAGGCTGTCACGAAGAGTTAAAGGATGGATTCTGCAGGACGGAGCGGGACGGAGCGGGACGGAGCGGGACGGAGCGGGACGGGGCGGGACGGAGCGGGACGGGGCGGGACGGGGCGGAACGGGGCGGGACGGAGCGGGACGGAGCGGGACGGAGCGGGACGGGGCGGGACGGAGCGGGACGGAGCGGGACGGGGCGGAACGGGGCGGGACGGAGCGGGACGGAGCGGGACGGAGCGGGACGGGGCGGGACGGGGCGGAACGGGGCGGGACTGAGCGGGACGGGGCGGGACGGAGCGGGACGGGGCGGGACTGAGCGGGACGGGGCGGGACGGAGCGGGACGGGGCGGGACGGAGCGGGACGGGGCGGGACGGGGCGGAACGGGGCGGGACGGGGCGGGACGGAGCGGGACGGAGCGGGATGGGGCGGGACGGAGCGGGACAGGGCGGGACGGAGCGGGACGGAGCGGGACGGGGCGGGACGGAGCGGGATGGAGCGGGACGGGGCGGGACGGGGCGGGACGGAGCGGGACGGCATCCAGAGAACGTCCCGGCGAACCCCTAGAGAACGTCCACAGCTTCACTTCCAGGGACACTCAGCAGGGACACGGGGACTTCAGCTTCAGGGACCGGAGGACTGGAGGGACACGGGGACTTCAGGGACCGGAGGACTGGAGGGACACGGGGACTTCAGGGACCGGAGGACTGGAGGGACACGGGGACTTCAGGGACCGGAGGACTGGTACTCACGATGGACAGACCACCTGCTTGCCCTTCTTGCCCTTCTTGGTGGACTTCCCCTCCTTGGCGGCGGCGAGCGGCGAGCAGAGCAGCAGCAGCAGCAGGACGGCCGGCCTCCGTCCAGCAGCCATGGCTCCTGCACACACACACACACACACACACACACACACACACACACACACACACACACGGCACAGTGAGAGCACGCCAGCGCCCTGCTGGAACATGAGAGCACGGTTCGATTCCCACAGAGCCTTCAGCAGCGCCGCAGTCTGACAGTCCGTCACTG
>NC_043750.1:3257568-3340291 GCF_902148845.1 Salarias fasciatus
TAACAGCTGTAAGACTGGAGATGAACACATGACTGCAGTGTGGGACAGTTATGTGAGTGTGAGACATCTGGACACTCAGTGTGAGACATTTGGACACTGAGACATTTGGACACTCAGTGTGAGACATTTGGACACTCAGTGTGAGACATCTGGACATCATTTAGCTGAGAGACAGGATGGAAGGCTGAGCGTTGTCCTGCTGCTGCCCTCTGCTGGCGGCGGTGTGGAGCAGCAGCGCTGAGCGGCGCTCTGAGGACTCTCTGGGTCTGGACGGGTCCAGATGAAGGTCTGCAGAGTGTTCACAGCTGCAGCTCTCAAACTGGGGTTCCCGGACCCCCAGGGGTCGGCGAGCCGGAGCTTGGGGTCCGTGAAAAAAACACCTGCCCCGGGACCGGGACCGGGACCGGGGCAGGTGGCGGTCCCGGTCCCGGTCCCGGTCCCGGTCCCGTGGTGGTTCTCCATGTTTTCCAGTCGCCTCTTCTCTGGTAACTGAACGGCACCTGAGGGTACCAGAGCAGAACCAGGCTGGCCCGGCAGGCCGCACGGCGCTGCGGCTCACCTTCAGTTCGTCCGATTCCAGGATCCACGGCCGAACCCGACCCGAGACCGCCCACAACCCAAGACCACCCAGGACCCGAGACCACCCATGACCCGAGACCACCCACGACCCGAGACCACCCACGACCCGAGACCACCCACGACCCGAGACCACCCACGACCCAGCAGATCCCTCCGTCTCCACCAGCTCCTCCAAACCGAAACGCTTCCAGAGTTTCTCCACAAGTCTGAACGTCTGGGAAATAATCTGTCGGCCCTGAAGCTTCACCTTTATTTCTCTCTTTCTGTGTGTGCACACTTTTAGTTAATGACCGCGTGGGTTGGTGTGTGTGTGTGTGTGTGTGTGTGTGTGTGTGCGCGTGCTAGCACCACCTGGTCACTCCTTTATATGAACTCTTTGCAAGTTTTCCTTGTGGCTGCCGCTCTGCGCCGACAGGTGGCGCTCTGCTGGCCCCGCCCCGCCGGTCGGTGATCCTGTGCGCCTCCGGCCGTCCCGATCGATCAGCTGATTCTGCACCGAGATCCTGAAGGGCTCTGTACGCTTCTCCGTCGCAGCGACGCAGAACCCACGCCGTCTACGCAGCGCCCTACGGCGGGGCTTGACGCGCACCTCCCAAAAATCCTAACCACGCCTGGAGGCGACGCGTGGCGACGTGAACGCCGAGGGCTGTGATGTCCGCTTTCGCGTTGTTTATAGAATGAAGTAGAACAATATCCTCGCCAGAGGTGGCCAGAAAGTACCTTCCCACGCCATGTTTTTGTTGTGCCCAGTCAGTTAAAGAGCTGGGCTGATTTGAATCACCTGCAACAAACAGTTCTGGGCCCAGCTGATCACGATCAGCCCAGCTCTTCCAGAACCGACTGGCTACACGGAAAACACGGCATGGGAGAGTACTTTCTGCCCACCTCTGATCCTCACCCCAAAGGCTTTTCTGATCCCAACAGAGCTTCGGGAGAAATTTAGATCCAGAATGGAGCGGCGCACATCGCTATACTGCTAGCAGTGTTAGCACTGCTAGCAGACGGGGCTGTGTGTAGAGCCGCTCCCAAAACGGCTTTAATCGTCTAAAAGCTCATTAGTTTCACCAACATTTCCTCCTGGTCCGCTCAGCCTCTCCTCCTCCACAGCCCGGGTCCGATATGTCATATATGCAGATCAGAGATGGGAAATAACGACGTACAAGTAACGAAGTACTGTAAGGAAGTACATTTTTTGGTATCTGCGATGCAGATGTTCGGTCAGTGAAGCGAGTCCAGATATCTATGTCTATAGATTTATAGACGTATTTCTATAGATCTATAGACATAGATGTATAGATCTATAGACATAGATGTATAGATCTATAGACATAGATCTATAGACATAGATGTATGTCTATAGATCTATGTCTGTGTTGGAAACCGCATACTTACCTACTACTCATACTAACTTACTGAGTATGCAGTGCGTTTACGCTGGCAGTAGGCGAGAAGTTCCTGGATGCATACTGCATTCACCAGAAATGTTGAGTAGACATTGTGAGTTCACTACTCATACTGAAATTACCCAAGATGCAACGCGACGGACAGCGGCTGCGCCAGACAGAGCTTGCGCCGCCTGGCGGCCGGCGGGTCTGGTGGGGTCGGGTGGGCGGCCCGCACTCTGGGTCCGGCCCCGGACGGTGGGAGAAACTCTGCGCTCGCCAGCGGCGGGCGCGCCGCACCGGTTTACCTGGGGGTCCGCTGCCGGACCCCCGGGCCCCCCGGTGTGACGGCCGGGGGGCCCGGGGGTCCGCTGCCGGACCTCCAGGCCCCCCGGTGTGACGGCAGGGGCGGGCCGCTCCGTAGGACCACTGGGTGAGACACTCGGCTCTAAACCACCACTTTGAGAGTTTCGAGCTAAAGTGAAATCAGCTTTAGCAGGTCGATTTTGGCTGGGGGAGGAGTGCAATGCATTGTGGGTTATAATGTAGTATGCTGTAAACGCTTTGCGTACTGTCTGATGGACTGGGGATGCAGGATGCAGTATGGACAGCATGGGTATGGCAGTATGCAGCAGGCAGTATGCGGGTTCCATCGCAGCCAGCGTCTGGCTAAAGCCGGAGCTCCGGAAGCCGCTTCGTCGTCGTGACTGCCGATGGTGAAACAAAGCCACGCCCCCTAGCGGCTTGGCGGCGACGCTGCAGAGGAGGGCGTTCCCCTGACGCAGAAGCAGGATGTGTTCAGGGACAGCGACCCCGAGAGGCCGAACGGCGTCCACCCTGCAGCTCTGAAACCGCCTCAGGCTGCCGAGGAAAACTTCAGCTCCAACTTTGGGACAACTTTTCATTCTCAGCTGTTTTTTTTTTTGTACCGACGTTAGTGGTTCCGCTGTTCCTTTCCAGAAAGTTCAATGATCAGAACCCAGAACAGAAACACTGAATCCACCCCAGAGCGACAGCTGGACCGGACAGGACGGACTGGACTAACCGTCTTCTGGTGAGCGGGTCAACGGTCGACCAGATGACCCAAACCCCAGCAGCCCCGCGCCTCCAGGCCACAGGAAGGACAACGTCTCACTTCCTGTCCTCTCAGCAGCTTTCATCCGTCTGTTGTTTGGAGTTCTTCATATTGTGCCTGTTTTAAAGCCTTGTTCATCATGTGGTGACCTTTATTAAAACATCTTCCTCACCGTCTTCATCTTCATCACCTCGGCCAGCTCCAGCACCCGGAGCCCAGGAAACAGCACGGCGCGCTCAGCCGGGTCTGACCGGGTCTGACCGGGACTGACCGGGCCTGACCGGGCCTGACCAGGCCTGACCGGGCCTGACCGGGTCTGACCGGGCCTGACCGGACCTGACCGGACCTGACCGGGCCTGACCGGGCCTGACCGGGCCTGACCGGGACTGACCGGGCCTGACCGGACCTGACCGGACCTGACCGGGTCTGACCGGGCCTGACCGGGCCTGACCGGACCTGACCGGACCTGACCGGGTCTGACCGGGCCTGACCGGACCTGACCGGACCTGACCGGACCTCAGCGGGCCTGACCGGACCTGAGCGGGCCTGACCGGACCTGACCGGGACTGACCGGGTCTGACCGGACCTGACCGGGACTGACCGGACCTGACCGGACCTGACCGGGACTGACCGGACCTGAGCGGGCCTGACCGGGACTCTCTCAGCCCAGTCTGGACTCCTGCAGACCCCCAGGCTGTTTGGAACCTCCTGCAGACCGGGTTCTCCTGCAGACCGGGTTCTCCTGACTGGATCAAAGTGGATCAAACTGAGCTGAGAGGAAGTGGGCGTCTGGGGCGGATCTGGACCTTCTTGTGGATCTGAGGGTCTGGTTCAGGGATCCAGAGGAAAACCAGAGCGTCACATTTAAAGTTTCTCCCAGTTTTTATTCTCTGCATCAGGGTGGAAACATGAAGACCACAGACCGGCCACGGGGACCGGGAGACCGGAGCGGACATGTCTCCGGTCCGCCGGGGGGACGGCTGGACCCCCACAGGTCCCACAGGTCCCAATAAATACACATAAACACTGAAGTCCACACGGATCAAAGTATATTCAGCACAGGAGGGACGAGTGGGCAGAACGGCCCACACTGTGTGTGTGTGTGTGTGTGTGTGTGTGTGTGTGTGTGTGTGTGTGTGTGTGTGTGTGTGTGTGTGTCTCTATCGGTACAGGTAGTCGGCCTGGATGTTGGCGGCGATCTCGGCCTCCCACTTGTCTCCGTTGTTGAGCAGCTTCTCCTTGTTGTACAGCAGCTCCTCGTGGGTCTCCGTGGAGAACTCGAAGTTGGGGCCCTGCGGGGTGAAGGGGTGAACAATGAGCACATGAGCCGGAGCCATGTCGACACACACACACACACACACACACACACACACACACACACACACACACCTCCACGATGGCGTCCACGGGGCAGGCCTCCTGGCAGAAGCCGCAGTAGATGCACTTGGTCATGTCGATGTCGTAGCGGGTCGTCCTCCTGCTGCCGTCCGCCCGGGTCTCCGCCTCGATGGAGATGGCCTGGCGCGCGCGCACACACACACACACACACACACACACACACACACACACACACACACACACACAGTCAGCCCTGCAGCGGCCCGGGCCGGTCCTCCCTGGTCCTCCCTGGTCCTGGTCCTACCTGGGCAGGGCAGATGGCTTCACACAGCTTGCAGGCGATGCAGCGCTCCTCTCCTGACGGGTACCTGCCGGAGCAGCGGGGCAGTCAGTCCTCCACCCAGAGACCGGGTCAGACCAACCCCCCCAGAGGACCCAGACCTGGACCCGGAACCCCACAGCGACCTAGAACCTCACGGGGACCTGGAACCTCGGGGCACCACGGCACTCTCCCTGAGAGCCGTCAGTCTCTGGACCTTCAGGACGGTCCTGGTGACTTGTCTCTATAAGCTCACTTGGCGGTCAGGGACAGAACCTCTGGACTGGAGGACCAGGGCAGACCAGGGTGGTGGCTCCTCTTTTAAAAAGGGGACGGGAGGATGTGGTCCAACCACAGGGGGGTCAGACTCCTCAGCCTCCCTGGAAAGTCTGTTCCAGGTCCTGGAGAGGAGGACTCAGCCGAGTCACACCTCAAATCCTGGAGGGAAGAGGAAGGTTTTGGAGGAGAGACGTCACCAGGGGGAGGGGCTATGTCACCAGGGGGAGGGGCTATTTCACCAGGGGGAGGGGCTATGTCACCAGGGGAGGGGCTATGGCACCAGGGGGAGGGGCTATGGCACCAGGGGGAGGGGCTACGTCACCAGGGGAGGGGCTATCTCACCAGGGGGAGGGGCTACAGCACCAGGGGGAGGGGCTACGGCACCAGGGGGAGGGGCTGGGAGTAGAGCCACGACTTCTCCACATCCAGAGGAGCAGTGAGTAGGCTCAACTTCTGTTTAGGACGGAGCCTCCTGGACACCTCCCTGAGGACAAGTTCTGGACATGTCCCACCAGGAGGAGGACTTGGGGAAGACCAGGACAGGACGGACTGGGATGAGAACTCCTCAGGATCCTCCAGGAACAGTCTGGAGACAGGATGAGTCTGGGGACAGGACATCTGGACATCCCTGCTGCCCCGTCAAATCTCTTTTTACTTCTTCATGGATCGTCTGAGCTTCAACTCTGATCAGCAGCTTTTCTCCTTCGGCTGCTTTTCCAACATTCAGAGATGAAGACATTCCAACACCCGTCCCCCCGATGGACTCCCTAAAGCTCCGCCGCGTCCCGCAGGGCCTTTTAAAGGACGGACGGTTTCTCTGTAACTCACTGAACCGTAACTGCGGCAACGCTGCAACCAGGAGCGACACAACAGGCGTAAAGCCACCGGAAGGCTCCTTCAGGACAACGGCCCACTTCCTGGTCCCGCCTCCTGCTCCCTCTCAGCCAATCACCTGCTAATCCTAAAGGTGCGTTCAGGAACCCCAGGCGGGTGGGAAATCAGCGCGTCATCCACATTTAAAGGTTACAGGAAGTCCGGACTGCGTGCTGAGCGAGGACGGACGCAGCGTCCGGCGGACAGACGACAGGCGGCAGCAGAAATGTCCCGCCCGCGCGCACACACACACACACACACACACACACACACACACACACACACACACACACACACACACACACACACACACACACACACACCTCGCCATGTCTTCATCTCCACCATCGCTGGCGAAGACGACATCGCTCCAAACTCTGAGGTCTTCAGACGAGCTCCGGAACGGCCCCTTCATGGGGGCCCCGGCCCCTTCATGGGGGCCCCGGCCCCTTCATGGGGGCCCCGGCCCGCTCGGGGTCCAGACCTCCTGCCCCCACAGCAGCGCCTGACCTCAGAACTGCTCTAAAACTCCCGACTCTTCTGGCAACGCTCAGAGTGTCCCCGGACGGAGACGGAGGCGGTGTCCCGCACACGCCGTCACGCCGCAAACCAGCATTTTATAAAAAACCAAACTACCGTCTGGTAAAAAGTCCCGGCAGCCGAGGCCTGCAGCTGGACCGCCCCGGACCGGTCCGGACCGGAGACCCACCTGCGCAGCGCGTGCTCCCCCCGGAAGCGGGGCGACAGCGGGCCCTTCTCGAACGGGTAGTTGATGGTGGCCGGCTCTCGGAACAGGTAGCTCATCGTCATCCCCAGACCTGCAGCCAGGCACACACCCGTCACACCGCTGAACCCGGAGCCCCGGGCCGTGTGTGTGTGTGTGTGTGTGTGTGTGTGTGTGTGTGTGTGTGTGTGTGCGCGCGCTGACCTCTGAAGAGCTCCGTCCACAGCAGGGTCTGTGCGGCCCGGTCCGTGATGGACTTCATGTCTGTGGGGATCTCCTGGGCGTTCACATACTCTGCACACACCAGCGGGAAACGGGTCAAAGGTCACACAGGTGAAGCACCGTCTCCGGTGACCTGGACCACACTCTCGGGCCTCTGGCTCTCCAGGACGGGTTTACGGCGCGGGGAGACACTCACTGAATCCTGGTCTCTGTGCAGACACACTGAGGGACCTCACCAGGCTGGGGCTGGCCACCGATGTGCCTGAAGCCAGACGTACAAGCAGATCGTCATCAAAAGCAAACTCACACGAAAGGCTAAAGAGTGGCAGCGCCATACCTGGCCTGGAGGCGGAGTACAGCAGACGCAGCGCTGCAGCCATGACGCACCTGCAGAGCAGCACGGGGAGATTTATCATTCAGGGGCAGCAGAGACCCAGACCCCGCTGCCCCTGCAGGCTCGGACTCCAAGCCTCCACAACATTCAGAAACTGCAGTGAACCGGTGTTGTGCCACGGTACTTACCCCGATAGAAAGTGTGTCCCCTGTTCGCGGGATGGAACTACACCCTAAACAATGACAAGTACTATCATGCAGATTGTAGTATGGGTGTAGTGACTGTTACCGTTTTATTGTGCTGCTTTTTTAATTGAACATAAACAATGGACTTGTTTATTTTGATATATTGACACGCTCACTTTTTCACCTGCAGCCCTTCATCACACTGTAGCGCCATAAGAAACTGATCTGACAAAGAATCAGTCGCCTTCGTTAGCATCGCTCTCTCTCTTCATGCCATGCTCATACGTTGACTTCTGATGCTGTTTGGGATCATTTCTCTTAGATTAGAATCTTGCTGCTATTTACAATCATCCGGAAGTTCTATCCACACTTCCAAAATAAAAGCGCATATCCATGAAAAACGTGAGGATTCGACCATATTTAGCCTGCAAAAATCTGTACCCCCCGTGGAGAATGTTCGAACCAAAGACCACCATGATGACATTTATTTAGTGATCATCTTTAAGAGTGATGATGCTGGAGAGTTTCACAGGACTGGCTGACTTCTTCCCTGAGCTACAGAGGAGTACACGTTATTTCAGGGGATACACGCTCTATCGGGGTGAATACCTTGGCACAACACCGGAGCCAAGCAGCCCGGCTGCAGGGTCCCAGAGGCCCGCTGCACCGGAAACACGTTGACTGTGTCGCCAGAGCATCAACAGCTGAGAGAGACACGCGCTTTAAAACTCCTGGAGAAGTCAAAGCGCGGGAATCACACCATCCGCCACAGTGACACGCGCGAGGACCCGGCTGAGGGACCTGGAAACCGCTCCGGTTCAGCACGGAGCCGTGACCCTGAGTGCGGATGCGAGTCCGCCTCACGTGACGAAGCCTCTGCAGCCGGTAACAGGACGTTATTGAAGAACGCGGCACGCGCCTTCCCGTCCTGTAACCGCCGGAGCACGAGCTGCACCCGAAGGAGGAGCACGAGCTCAGCCGGGAGTGTGGAGGTCTGCCGCTCAGCTCAGCTAAGCTAAGCTAGCGCCGCCGTCAAGGACTTCTCGCGCAGAGGTCGCTTGAGGTGAAGTAAACGTGGCCGGGGCTCCGGGGCCGCGGCGGCCGCGGCGGGGCCGGTTCACTGTGGAACGGCGCGAAAAACGTCTTCTGAGCAGCAAGCAACGCTTAGAAACTCACCGAAAAGTCGCTATTTGGCCTCCTTAACCAGAACAGCGGCTCGGACTCTGCGTGAACCGGAAGTGTTGTAACGTGATGACGTACTACGGACAACTAAGTAGTTCAAAAAGGATTCACGTTCGCTCAGGCGTTGTGCGAAATACGAAGGTTCTGATTCAAAAATACAAATAATAAATAAGAAAAATTTAAACATTCTTGGTTTGCTGTTTACTACTAATAAGTCACATTATTTATATGATTGAATTGAGGAGGCGGAAATGGTTCCAAACTGTGGCCTTTCAGCGAACCCGGCGGCAAGGGGGGGGGGGGGGGGGGGGGGGGCACCTCACGCAGACTCCCCCGCCCCCTCAGTCAAAGTCCAGTGTTTCATTAAAAAATAAAGTTTTCAGTCTATTATGTGCTTAAAAAAACAACAGCAAACTCCGCTGGCCTGGTCAAATCAATATGAAGTGTTGTGCTGTTCAAAATTAGAAAAAAGAGGAGAGTCCAGCTCTGCTGAAGGGGAGAGCTGCTGATCTGATCTTTTGTTTTGTTACCATTTGTGCTCTTCAGCAATGTGGTTAATGATCATACGTTCTACTTCGTAAGTGCTTAGCCCGCCTACGGGCTTCGCTAGTGGCACACCTCCAATCTCTGTCCAATCCACTGAGACTATACAAAGCTCGACGCACCAATCCCCCGCACGCGATGGCGCAGCGCCACGCCCCACACCGAGGGTACATAACCTCGGATGGCGCTAAGCAAACCCTTCTTCTATCTCAGCATCTCCATGAGACTAAGAAGCCTCTATTCTCCGGATCAAGATTCAACTAGGATGGATTCGCCGGCCCGGGACCAGTCGCCATCGGGCGTCGGGCCGTTCTTCTGCCGCTCTTGCGGCATTCCGCTCATCGTGCAGGACTGTCACGAGCTCTGCTTCCTCTGCCTTGGCTGGCAGCATCACCGCCAGCGGACCTCCTGCACGGCCTGCCTCGCGCTCCCGCTCGAAGAGAGCCAGCGGCGAGCAGCCTTCATGGGCGCAACCTCACCGGCAGGACGACGCCGAGGAGACCGCCGCCGCCGCCTGCGACTGGGCCGAGATCCGCGGCAGCGTCGTCAGCAGCAGCAGCGTGTCTGTGTCACAGAGTTCGATTCTGTTCGACTCCGCCTCCACCGCATCCCGTCTCCCCCGTGAGCCTGTGGAGCACCTCGCGGGGCTCTTCACTTCAGCCGCCGAGCGCACCGGCCTCGCGCTGCCGCCGCAGCCTCCGGAGCCGGTGCAGCGTGATTTTGCACTCGGGCTGGCAACCCGGTCACGGGCTTGGTCCCGGACTGCGGTCCTATGTCCCGCCGTGCCGTCGTTTGTAGCTCACGTGCAGCGGGACTGGGGTACGCCACTTTCCGCCAAGGGTACGGTGAAGGGCTACCGAGAGTATTCTTGTGTGGAGGGCTGGCCGCCGGTCTCCGGAGTGCCTGCCATTGAGGACTCCGTTCGGCTGTGCCTCCTCCCCCGATCCTCCGCCTGGCCCGGCGGAAAGCCCGTGCTGCCGTCGGAAGGGACAGGCGCATGGCGAGCTTCCTGGATCGTGGCTACGCTAGCGGCAACCTGACGTTCGCCCTAGCCAATAACATGACCTTCCTCCTGGGCTCTGTGGACAAGATCTGCCACGAGAAGTCCCAGCTTTCCCCCGACGACATCGTGGAAGTCCAAAATACGGCCGAAGTCCTGATGCGCATGTGCAGAGCCATCGCCGTCAGTGGAGGCCGCGTCATGGCCAACGCACAGCTCGCCATGAGGCACGGTCTGGCTTGGTCTGTCTTCTTTATCTGAGCGGGACCAGCGGGGCGTCCTGGGACTCCCCCTGTCCACCTCTTCTCTTTTTGGGGATACAGTCAGGTCGGCACCACTCCAAGTCGGCCCCGGCCAACTCGGCACCGCCCCGGGATACAGTCAACTCGGCATCAAGCCAAGTCGGCATCAAGCCAAGTCGGCATCTCGCCAAGTCGGCCTCGCGGGTCTCGAGTGGCCGAGTTGGTCGGTGCGGACTTGACTGTAAGCTGCTTACCAACTCGGCCAAAAGCGTCTCTCTTTTTTTTTTTAATCACGATGGTGGATAATGTACCTGGGAGCTTCATGTTTGACGTCCGAGTAGCTTAGCTACAAGCGCGCAGCGCTGAGCGGCTGTCAGGTCATGTGACCGGTCCCAAGGCATTCTGGGAATCGTAGTGCAGCGATGCCGGCTGCGCCGCGACGATTTGCAGTTTTTTTCGTGCCGGCAGCGCCGCTTCTCCTCACGTAGCAGGCAGGGGACTGGAGGACAAACTGTGTGGTTATGGTGACTGACAGGTTAGAGGTGGAGAATGGACCTGGAGCTTCATGGTTGACGTCCTGTTTGAACCGAGTAGCTTAGCTACGAGCGCACAGCGCGAGCGGCTGCCTGGTCATGTGACCAGATCATGTGACCGGCATGTGATCCGCGAACGCCGCCTGATCAAACCAGTCGCCTGCATTATAATTTTATTGTAATGTTCTCCACCCCCGAAGTTTGGTCAGCCAGTACAATTAATTTATTTTTACCCAATCAGTGGAAACCTAGGAAGACCGAAGCTGCATGACGAACTCGATCATACTTGTTGTATTGCATCCCAACCACAACATAATACCTGTATTGCATTATGCTTATGCTGATTTGTTCATTTCTGATCAACATTGTTAGTTTATCAGTCATTATTCTTTTCTTTAACAAACATTGTCATTTGCAAAAGCATGTATTTTGTTGTAAATGTTGTTTGCCCGCCATCTAGTGTGCGTCAACAGTAATAGCAACTGGGACTGTAATATCAAACGATTACCAGTAGTACATGTTAAGCTGTTCATGTGGTTTCTTGGCGTTCATAAGCTCATAAACGTAGCCCTCCGGTAAAATATTATATACATTTCATTTCACTGAAATGACGGTCGTCATGTTTACATTTAAATCACGTGTCAAACTCCAGTCCTCAGGAGCGGTGACCCTACATGTTTTAGATCTAATTGTAAATCTAATTGTACTGACTGACCAAACTTCGGGGGTGGAGAACATTACAATAAAATTATAATGCAGGCGACTGGTTTGATCAGGCGGCGTTCGCGGATCACATGCCGGTCACATGATCTGGTCACATGACCAGACAGCCGCTCGCGCTGTGCGCTCGTAGCTAAGCTACTCGGTTCAAACAGGACGTCAACCATGAAGCTCCAGGTCCATTCTCCACCTCTAGCCTGTCAGTCACCATAACCACACAGTTTGTCCTCCAGTCCCCTGCCTGCTACGTGAGGAGAAGCGGCGCTGCCGGCACGAAAAAAACTGCAAATCGTCGCGGCGCAGCCGGCATCGCTGCACTACGATTCCCAGAATGCCTTGGGACCGGTCACATGACCAGACAGCCGCTCAGCGCTGCGCGCTTGTAGCTAAGCTACTCGGACGTCAAACATGAAGCTCCCAGGTACATTATCCACCATCGTGATTAAAAAAAAAAAAGAGAGACGCTTTTGGCCGAGTTGGTAAGCAGCTTAAAGTCAAGTCCGCACCGACCAACTCGGCCACTAGAGAGCCCCCCCGCCCGCGAGGCCGACTTGGCGAGATGCCGACTTGGCTTGATGCCGACTTGGCTTGATGCCGAGTTGACTGTATCCCGGGGCGGTGCCGAGTTGGCCGGGGCCGACTTGGAGTGGTGCCGACCTGACTGTAAACCCTCTTTTTGGGCCCGATATACAGGTGATCATCGAGCGCCTGGAGGCAGCAGCGCGAGGCTCGCAGCAGCTCGCCCCGCACCTCCAGCCCCGCCGTGAGCCGCCGCTGCAGCGCCGTCGCTCCGCGGACCAGCGGCGTCCCGCTCCTTGGAGCACCTCGGCACCTGGACAGACCGGACCGTCTTTCCGCCGATCCTCCCGGGGCGCCGATCAGCCCAGACGGTCCCGCGCTCCCGAGACACGGAGCGCCCCGTCCGCTCGACCCGCACCTGCCAGCAAACATGCAAATAAAGGCCGTCAGGCCCGTTACATCTTCCAAAGAGCAGCAGTCCCTCCTCTCCCCGTGTTAGCATGATCGAAAAGTGCAAAACCCGGCTGGGCCCTTCTCCCTCCCTCCTCCCGCTCCGCGATAAGGCGGCTGAGGATGGTGAGCGGAATGCGCACGGAACCGCCTCTTCACCGGCGCTTTCTTCGCGCTCTGGCCGCAATGCGGCTGCGGACGCGGGGCATAGCAGCGCGCTGGAGCCGCTAGCTTTCCCGCTGTGTGCGTCACGCAAGCGGTGCGCTGCTGATGTCTTTTCAGCGCCCCGCAAACGCTTCAGGCTGCACTCTCCACCGGCTTCGGCTCGAGTGAGCATTTCGAAGCGTCAGAGCGACGGCTCCGGCCCGGCCCGGCTCCCCGCCGTGGGGTATCCCGTTCCCGGCCGCACCCATAGCGTTCTCAGCAGCGTTTGTCCGCCGACCTCCGCTCGTGTTAGCATGACGAGGAGTCAGAGCGGCGGTGCCGTGACGCCCCGGGCTGCCGACATGCAGCGCCCCAGCGCCGGCGCCACTCATGCCGCTCCCTGCGGAGTTTCTCCGCCGAGCGGCGGACTCACGCCGGCCCGGGTGTCCGCCGTAAAGCGCCCCGATCCCGGCCTTATTTGTGTTGCTCCCGGCAGCGCTCCCTCGGCTTCCCCGTGTGTTGTCACGGCGGAGCCTCGGAGCAGCGGAGCTCTGCCGTCCCGGGCTCCCGCTATTGAGCGTCCCGGCTCCGGCTTCAGCATCACGGCCAGCGATCCGGAATGCTCCGACATCAGCACCGAGGACAGCGACCCGGAAAACTCCGGGATCGCGCTGCCTCTGCTCGGGTTGTCCCCAGCAAAGCGCCGGTCCGCGGCCCCCTGGCGGCCGCCCGCTCTCATTCAGGGGACGCCTGCTCCACAGCCCTTTCGCCGGGGGCCCCCCGTCTCCCGAGGACGGGAGGACGGGTGGGCCGTCCCCGCTGGCCATGGTACAGCCACTCACGCTCCGGTTTCACACGTGGCGTGTTATGTTGGGACCGCTTTCTCCCTGGCTGTCCAGGACACTGAGAAACGGTTATGCCCTGCAGTGTCGTCCGCCTCTCTTCAACGGCATCCTTCGTACGCGGCTCGCACGCCCTGCGGGGACGGCCGCTCTCGAGGCAGAAGTAGCCTCACTCCTCCGCCGGGGTGCGGTCACGGAGCTGAGCGCGACAGAGGCGCACTCGGGTTTTTATTCCCCCTACTTCTTGGTCCCCAAGAAAAGCGGGGGTGTAAGACCCATTCTGGACCTGATGGTCCTCAACTCTCACATAGCCACCAGGAGGTTCCGCATGCTGACAGTCAAACACCTCCTGGAGAGCATTCGACCTGGGGACTGGATGACTTCGATCGACCTGACGGACGCCTACTTCCACATCCCCATTCTCAGAAGGCACAGAGCCTTCCTCCGCTTTGCCGTGGGGACCAGGTATTTTCAATACAACCGGCTCCCCTTCGGCTACTCTCTCGCCCCTCGCACCTTTACCAAGTGTGTCGAAGCAGCGTTGGAGCCCCTCCGTCGTCATGGTCTGAGGATCCTCACTTACATCGACGACTGGCTCATACTGGCGTCCTTTCATCAGGATACTGTGCTGCACATGACCCAGGTCCTGCACCACATCGAGCTCCTGGGGTTCATGGTGAACCGACACAAGAGCGCGCTCACCCCAGCTCAGAGCATGGCTTATCTGGGGTTGGAGCTGGACTCACTCTCTATGACTGCCCGCCTCTCCGAGGAGAGACGGACCTCCCTTCTCTCGACCCTGAGGTCTGCAGTGACCACACCCCTGGTCGGGGTTTGTCTGATCAGGACCGTCCTGGGTTTAATGGCCGCGGCCCACCCAGTGGTCCGGCTGGGCCTTCTACACATGCGCAGGCTGCAACGGTGGTTTGCACGCCTCCGCTGCGTGGGGAAGTGGGACGGATGGAAACGGTTCCCGATCCCGCCCCAAGCACGCCAGGATCTCCTTTATTGGATGGATCCTGCTCTCCTAATGCAAGGAGTTCCCCTGGGCTGCGTGTCGCATCACGTCAAAGTGTTCACCGATGCGTCTCTCGCGGGATGGGGAGGCACCCTAGACCACCACGCGGTGGGCGGTGCTTGGGATTTGACTCCCACTCACATCAATGTGCTGGAAATGACGGCGGTGCAGAGGGTCCTGCTCCATTTCCAAGCCAGGCTGAAGGACAGCCATGTGCTCATCAGGACGGACAACGCTACGGTGGTCGCGTACCTGAACAGGCAGGGGGGGACCCGGTCTCCCCCTCTTCATCGCATAGCGGCGGAGATCCTCCGGTGGGCGGACCGGCACGTCGCGTCTCTCAGAGCGCGTCACGTGCCCGGAGTCCTCAACGTCGGTGCAGACAAAATGTCCCGGGGAGGCCCACTCCACGACGAGTGGGGCCTGTCCCCGTGGGTCGCAGCCCGACTCTGGCGCAGGTTCGGATGCCCAGTGGCAGACCTTTTCGCCAGTGCAGAGAACGCACAGTGCCCACTCTGGTTCTCGCTCAGGTCGTCAGACGCCCCCCCTCTAGGGGTAGACGCCTTCGCACACAGGAGCTGGCCGTCGGGCATCCTGTACGCGTTCCCTCCAGTCCACCTCTTGACCCCGCTGCTGCGCAGGGTGAGGTTGCACAATCTTCACGTGATCGTGGTGGCTCCGGACACCCCGAGTGCGCGGTGGTTCCCGGACCTGGTTCAGTTGGCAGTCGGGGACCCGTGGCCGATTGCCGACGGGCCTGACGCACTGCAGCAGGCAGGAGGCGCCCTTCGGTCCCGCCCCTTCCTGGGCGGGAGGCTCCTGCCTTGGAGGCTGAGCGGGTGAGGCTGGTGGAACTAGACCTCCCCCCAGCGGTGGTGTCCACCATCCAGAGTGCCAGGGCCCCCTCTACTGTCAAGGCCTACAGGTCTCGGTGGAAGCTCTTCACGTCGTGGTGCTCGGAGAGGGGCTTGGACCCGGTCTCCTGCACCATTGGTGGAGTTTTGGAGTTCCTCCAGGCCCTGCTGGACAGCGGTCGCACTGCATCCACCCTGGCGGTGTTTGCATCAGCCATCACAGCGGGCCACGGCAGTTTCGGCCGCTTTTCTGCACGCAGCCACCCGCTTGTGAAGCGGTTTCTGCGCGGGGCGTGTCGGTTGCGACCGCCCCCCAGGCATGTGGTCTCTCCATGGGACCTCCATGTGGTGTTGGAGGGCCTTAAGGGACCTCCTTTTGAGCCTTTGGAGCAGGCGGAGGACCGCTTTCTCTCCTTTAAGGCCGCCATCTTGTTGGCGCTAGCATCCGCCAAGAGAGTTGGGGATCTCTGCGCATTGTCAGTCCACCCATCCTGCATGGTGTTCAGCCAGGATGGGGGACTCGTGTACCTCTGGCCTAACCTGGCCTTTCATCCCAAGGTGATCACTTCGGACTTCCGGTCGCGAGTGATCCGGATCAGGACGCTTGACTCCATGCCTGGTTCGTCTGGGGACGACCCACGCCTGCGGTCACTGTGCCCGGTCAGGGTTCTGCGTCTTTATGTCCAGCGCACAGCTGGCTTTCGCACCACGGACCAGCTGTTTGTGAGGTTTGGAGTCCAGGGGCGTGGTTCCCCGCTGACCTCTCAGCGTCTCGCCCACTGGGTGGGGGGCGCTATTGCAGCTGCCTACGAGGCACAGAATCTCTCGCCACCAGCAGTGGTTCGTGCTCATTCCACACGACGTGTGGCTGCCTCTGCGGCCCTGTGCAGAGGGGTCACGGTGAGTGACATCTGCCAGGCTGCCTCCTGGGCCTCTGCGTCCACCTTCGTGCGTTCATATCTGTTGGATATGTGCACTGACTCTGTGGCCATGTCGGTTTTCGGCGAGAACAGGAGTTCGGTCGTCTAACCGTTTCGGTCCTTCTGGCCTGGCTGCCGCGTCCCAGGTGGGCTCGCGGACCAGGGGTTCCCCGCCTGCCGCTCGGCTCTGCCGCGGTCTGCGGATGTTGTTTACGGTGTTGCAGGGGCAGGAGTTCTGCCGCTTGCCGTTTTTGGGTTCGCTGCCGCTCCCCGTGCGTGGAACGCGGGCCAGGGGTCCCCCCCTTCACCGCCTGCCGCTGTGGTTTCCCGGCCGGCGTGTGTGTGTGTCGTTGTGGCGATGCTTTGTACGTCGTGGGCCGCACTACGTCGCTAGGTGCCCGCCTCGTCCTTCGGGAGTTCTACGGCCGTTCTGGACGTACGGTTTGTTTACTTCCGTCTTACGCACCAATCCCGTCAGCAGGCCAGCTGGGAGTACATTCATCGACCTACGGCCTTCGCCTTGGTGAGTACCACTAGCGAAGCCCGTAGGCGGGCTAAGCACTTACGAAGTAGAATTAGTAGTTACTGGATGTAACTCCAGTTCTACGAGTAAGTGCGTGCCCGCCTACCTGCTGGCCCAGCTGTCTGCTTCCCTTGTTTTTGCTACGTCAGAAGAAGGGTTTGCTTAGCGCCATCCGAGGTTATGTACCCTCGGTGTGGGGCGTGGCGCTGCGCCATCGCGTGCGGGGGATTGGTGCGTCGAGCTTTGTATAGTCTCAGTGGATTGGACAGAGATTGGAGGTGTGCCACTAGCGAAGCCCATAGGCGGGCACGCACTTACTCGTAGAACTGGAGTTACATCCAGTAACTACTAATTCTTGGACATGTTGGATCAGCGCCGCTGATCTGTGGCTTCTGGTTTTGTGTTGCTCCGTTTTCTACACCCAGGGCCGGCTCTAGGCATAGGCGAACTAGGCGGCCGCCTAGGGCGCCACGTCCCGAGGGGGGCGCCGCGGTCGTACAAGGGGCGCCACGACGCTCTGTGTTCCGTGTGCCCCGCTGTGCAGTGGTCCGACGCACCGCGCTCCTCGTCCTCGGCGCTGCCCGGCACTGATCGCTCCTCAGCGCGCACCCCCCCCCCCGCTCAACAAATGTCGGGACCGCTCGAAAAACACGCTCCCAAGGGGCGCTCGTCTCGGGCTCGCCTAGGGCGCCTCTGAAGCCCGGGCCGGCCCTGTCTACACCTATGCGTACGCCAGGTTGTTTCAGGCGTACATTCTCAGCCTGCAGGGATTCGGTGTCTTGCTCAAAGACACTTCAACATGGAGCTGGAAGACAACGAGCTCCACCTGAGAAGAGCCCTCCAAGCTCTGTGTGAAATCAACACTGAAGTGGCTATTTGTCTTTGGATACAATAAAAATCAAAAACTTAAAGATGCTGTAGGCAGGATTCTGCATCTCCACCATCTTGCTTAGGGTTATCTAAGCAAGATGGCGATTTGACCCATCTAAGATGGCAATTTGAAACCCAGCACAGCCTAGCAAAATCCTGCCTACAGCAGCTTTAACATGAACTTCAAACTACCACTGATGCGCCGGGTCGTGGTTTACGCAGGCAGAAGAAATCACAGTCCAACAAAATCCCTGTAGGGTTTATCTTGGTTTATTCTCCATGGCAAGCAAACAATTGGGGCGATCACTTCCTGCTGCTTCTCTTGCTCTGTTAAAAAACCGTAGCCCCCCCCCCCCCTCCAGGTGCACGCTGCTCCTCCACCTGCAACCTCCTGAAATAACCTCCAGGTGCAGGTGGTACCAATTAACTCTACAAAAGCAAGCCTAACAGAAAATAATGTGCCAATCACCCAAACCTAACATGCAAAATAAACAAATAATCTAAACAAAAGAAACACGAAATGCAATAACACAAACAAAAACTAAATTAGAAAATATTCAGAAGATACTCAAAAACTAACAAATAGCTCCAACAAACACTGATTCATAATGACGTCAAAAGACACTTCTGTCATAATTATTGTCAAAATAATTCAGAATTCTTCTTCTTCTGTTTTTTTGCTTAAAAAAGGAATAACTCACTGAAAATAAGTGTCATTTTGTGATGAGTGTCAGATTTGTGCTGGACTGTTGTTGGAAATAAGTTGACAGAAATGTGTAGCATTGAGTTTCCAGCTTCATAAAGCATCCCGTGTGAATACTTTCAACCCTGAAACTAATCATTTCAACAGAGTTCTGACTGAACCTGGACATATTCCAGTCTGTGACATTCTGTCCTTTTCACAACCACAGAAAAGCTGTTCAAATACCTTTTTTCCTGCTAAATGATGTTTGTAATGGAAATCAACAATGTCAAAGCATACAAAGCACAACAGGTTGGAAATATGTGATGCTGTGTTTGTGTTCACCAAAAAAGGTGAAAGAAGACAGTGTGAGCTCATGTTTTAGAAGTCCATCCTGTTCTGGGTCGGTGTCAGATCAGTTTCTCGGGTCTCGTACTCTGAGAGCTGGGATTCTTGCTGCGATGAGCAGGGCGATGCGGCTGTGCTGCAGTCAGGGCGTCACCGTCCTGGAGCTCAGTGGAGCATGGGAGTTTTAATGAAGTGGCGCTCGCTCCGCTGGATTGATGACCGCAGCGCTCTGACGCCGGCTCTCACACACTCCGGTTCTGAACGAGGACGACGGCTCGCTGCGACAGTAAGTACAACCCTGATTCTGTCAGACTGACGCAGGAAGACCGATCTGTATTCTGGTGGCTGGAGGTTGGAGCAGCACCGCCGCCCTCTGGGTCCTGAGGGTGTCGGGGCGGAGCGGGCGAGGGGGGGTCCCGAGGAACCCGGAGAGGCAGGAGCCCGAGCAGCAGCCGTCCATCAGGGCGTCAGCGGCGTTCAGGAATCAAACTACAAACCAACGGCGTATTAAACCACCCACAGCACCGAGAAACCGGGAGCTGAACCTCAGAGACGCCTGATCCTGCAGGGTTCATGTTGAATCTAGAGCAGGGATGGGCAACTGGCGGCCCATGGGCCGCATACGGCCCTCACCCTCACTCTGAACGGCCCTCAAATTAATGTTTGAAAAAAAAAAAAAGTTTTTTGCTGCACAGATTCAGTTGCAATGACATGCTGTGGCCACCAGATGGCACGCCCTCCGTGTTTCCAGCTGGTCCTGCAGTGTGTCGGGGGTCAGGGGGGCTGTGGCAGCAGTAACTGTGTGTGTGTGTGTGTGTGTGTGTGTGTGTGTGTGTGTGTGTGTGTGTGTGTGTGTGTGTGTGGTGGCGTTGCAGTGAGCGAGGGCCTGAACGCCACGGTGCCCGCTGAGCGCGCCTGGACCCGGGTGGAGCGCTGGCTGCTGGTGACGGTGCTGGGCCTGGAGATGCTGCTGGGCATCGCCGGAAACAGCCTGGTTCTGCTGGTCAAGCTCCTGGTGAGACCACTTCCTGTTTCCCAGATCGGGTCAAGAACCACTTCCTGTGTTCTAGATCAGGTCTGGAGACGATGCCGAGACGTCCGGTCTGAGTGAAGGTGGTTCTTGTGTGGTGTTTCAGCGCCGGGGCCAGTTCTGCTGCCGGTACTGGCTTCCCTTCCTCAGCCTCACGCTGTCGGACCTCGGTAAACCGGGCCTCGGGTCACACGACGACCTCTCCGGAGAGACCGAGCCCCTGACCTCTGACCCCTGTGCCGTCCAGGCTGCTCCCTTCTCATCGTCTCGGGCTCCATGCTGGCCGTCGTGACCGGAGGTCAGAGGTCGCCGTGGTGCGAGGCGGTCAGTCTGCTGAAGTTCGCCTTCGTCACCTCGTCCATCGGGAGCGTCGGTACGGCGCAGCAGAACCCGCTCACCACACTGCCGGACCCAACATTCCCATCATGCTTTGGAGCAGAACTGCTTTTCCTTGCAGCCGTCCTCACTGTGCAGCGTCTGATCGGCCCGTCCTCCGCCCGGGGCTTCCTCTTTGTCGCCATGGCGACGGTGTGCCTGGCGTCCTGGGTGACGGGGGTCATCTTTGGGAGCGTTCCTGTCGTCTACACCTGGATCAGGTACACCGACCCGCAGCCTGCAGGGACTGCAGGGACTGCTGGGGCTCCTGGGGCGAGTTCTGAACCGCTATGAGCCGCTCTCAGCCGCTCTCCCGCCTCTTTCAGCCACTCTCCCACCTCTTTCAGCTGCTCTCCCACCTCTTTCAGCCGCTCTCCCGCCTCTTTCAGCCACTCTCCCGCCTCTTTCAGCTGCTCTCCCACCTCTTTCAGCCGCTCTCCCGCCTTTTAGCCGCTCTCCCACCTCTTTCAGTCGCTCTCAGCCGCTCTCCCGCCTCTTTCAGCCGCTCTCCCGCCTCTTTCAGCCGCTCTCCCACCTCTTTCAGCCACTCTCCCGCCTCTTTCAGCCGCTCTCCCACCTCTTTCAGCCGCTCTCAGCCGCTCTCCCGCCTCTTTCAGCTGCTCTCCCACCTCTTTCAGCCGCTCTCCCGCCTCTTTCAGCTGCTCTCCCGCCTCTTTCAGCTGCTCTCCCGCCTCTTTCAGCCGCTCTCCCACCTCTTTCAGCCGCTCTCCCACCTCTTTCAGCCGCTCTCCCACCTCTTTCAGCCGCTCTCAGCCGCTCTCCCGCCTCTTTCAGCTGCTCTCCCGCCTCTTTCAGCTGCTCTCCCGCCTCTTTCAGCCGCTCTCCCACCTCTTTCAGTCGCTCTCAGCCGCTCTCCCGCCTCTTTCAGCCGCTCTCCCACCTCTTTCAGCCACTCTCCCGCCTCTTTCAGCCGCTCTCCCACCTCTTTCAGCCGCTCTCCCGCCTCTTTCAGTCGCTCTCAGCCGCTCTCCCGCCTCTTTCAGCCGCTCTCCCACCTCTTTCAGCCGCTCTCCCGCCTCTTTCAGCTGCTCTCCCACCTCTTTCAGCCGCTCTCCCGCCTCTTTCAGCCGCTCTCCCGCCTCTTTCAGCCGCTCTCCCGCCTCTTTCAGCTGCTCTCCCGCCTCTTTCAGCCGCTCTCCCGCCTCTTTCAGCTGCTCTCCCACCTCTTTCAGCCGCTCTCCCACCTCTTTCAGCTGCTCTCCCGCCTCTTTCAGCCGCTCTCCCGCCTCTTTCAGCTGCTCTCCCGCCTCTTTCAGCCGCTCTCCCACCTCTTTCAGCTGCTCTCCCGCCTCTTTCAGCTGCTCTCCCACCTCTTTCAGTCGCTCTCAGCCGCTCTCCCGCCTCTTTCAGCCGCTCTCCCGCCTCTTTCAGCTGCTCTCCCGCCTCTTTCAGCCGCTCTCCCGCCTCTTTCAGCTACTCTCCCACCTCTTTCAGCCGCTCTCCCACCTCTTTCAGCCGCTCTCAGCCGCTCTCCCACCTCTTTCAGCCGCTCTCCCGCCTCTTTCAGCCACTCTCAGCCGCTCTCCCGCCTCTTTCAGCCGCTCTCCCGCCTCTTTTAGCCACTCTCAGCCGCTCTCCCACCTCTTTCAGCCGCTCTCCCGCCTCTTTCAGCCGCTCTCCCGCCTCTTTCAGCCACTCTCAGCCACTCTCCCACCTCTTTCAGCCGCTCTCCCGCCTCTTTCAGCCGCTCTCCCACCTCTTTCAGCCGCTCTCCCACCTCTTTCAGCCGCTCTCCCACCTCTTTCAGCCGCTCTCCTGCCTCTTTCAGCTGCTCTCCCACCTCTTTCATCTGCTCTCCCACCTCTTTCAGCCGCTCTCCCACCTCTCTCAGCTGCTTTCCCACCTCTTTCAGCCGCTCTCCCGCCTCTTTCAGCTGCTCTCCCGCCTCTTTCAGCCGCTCTCCCGCCTCTTTCAGCCACTCTCCCGCCTCTTTCAGCCGCTCTCCCGCCTCTTTCAGCCGCTCTCCCGCCTCTTTCAGCCGCTCTCAGCCGCTCTCCCGCCTCTTTCAGCTGCTCTCCCACCTCTTTCAGTCGCTCTCAGCCGCTCTCCCGCCTCTTTCAGCCGCCCTCCCACCTCTTTCAGCCGCTCTCCCGCCTCTTTCAGCCGCTCTCCCACCTCTTTCAGCCGCTCTCCCGCCTCTTTCAGCCGCTCTCCCACCTCTTTCAGCCGCTCTCCCGCCTCCTTCAGCCGCTCTCCCGCCTCTTTCAGCCGCTCCCCCGCCTCTTTCAGCCGCTCTCCCGCCTCTTTCAGCCGCTCTCCCGCCTCTTTCAGCTGCTCTCCCGCCTCTTTCAGCCGCTCTCCTGCCTCTTTCAGCTGCTCTCCCGCCTCTTTCAGCTGCTCTCCGCCTCTTTCAGCCGCTCTCAGCCGCTCTCCCACCTCTTTCAGCCGCTCTCCGCCTCTTTCAGCCACTCTCTGCCGCTCTCCCACCTCTTTCAGCCGCTCTCCCGCCTCTTTCAGCCGCTCTCCCACCTCTTTCAGCTGCTCTCCCGCCTCTTTCAGCCGCTCTCCCACCTCTTTCAGCTGCTCTCCTGCCTCTTTCAGCTGCTCTCCCACCTCTTTCAGCCGATCTCCCGCCTGTTTCAGCCGCTCTCCCGCCTCTTTCAGCCGCTCTCCCGCCTCTTTCAGCCACTCTCAGCCGCTCTCCCACCTCTTTCAGCCGCTCTCCCGCCTCTTTCAGCCGCTCTCCCGCCTCTTTCAGCCGCTCTCCCACCTCTTTCAGCTGCTCTCCCGCCTCTTTCAGCCGCTCTCCCGCCTCTTTCAGCCACTCTCCCGCCTCTTTCAGCCGCTCTCCCGCCTCTTTCAGCCGCTCTCCCGCCTCTTTCAGCCGCTCTCAGCCGCTCTCCCGCCTCTTTCAGCTGCTCTCCCACCTCTTTCAGTCGCTCTCAGCCGCTCTCCCGCCTCTTTCAGCCGCCCTCCCACCTCTTTCAGCCGCTCTCCCGCCTCTTTCAGCCGCTCTCCCACCTCTTTCAGCCGCTCTCCCGCCTCTTTCAGCCGCTCTCCCACCTCTTTCAGCCGCTCTCCCGCCTCCTTCAGCCGCTCTCCCGCCTCTTTCAGCCGCTCCCCCGCCTCTTTCAGCCGCTCTCCCGCCTCTTTCAGCCGCTCTCCCGCCTCTTTCAGCCGCTCTCCCGCCTCTTTCAGCTGCTCTCCCGCCTCTTTCAGCCGCTCTCCTGCCTCTTTCAGCTGCTCTCCCGCCTCTTTCAGCCGCTCTCCTGCCTCTTTCAGCTGCTCTCCCGCCTCTTTCAGCTGCTCTCCGCCTCTTTCAGCCGCTCTCAGCCGCTCTCCCACCTCTTTCAGCCGCTCTCCCGCCTCTTTCAGCCACTCTCTGCCGCTCTCCCACCTCTTTCAGCCGCTCTCCCGCCTCTTTCAGCCGCTCTCCCACCTCTTTCAGCTGCTCTCCCGCCTCTTTCAGCCGCTCTCCCACCTCTTTCAGCTGCTCTCCTGCCTCTTTCAGCTGCTCTCCCACCTCTTTCAGCCGATCTCCCGCCTGTTTCAGCCGCTCTCCCGCCTCTTTCAGCCGCTCTCCCGCCTCTTTCAGCCACTCTCAGCCGCTCTCCCACCTCTTTCAGCCGCTCTCCCGCCTCTTTCAGCCGCTCTCCCGCCTCTTTCAGCCGCTCTCCCGCCTCTTTCAGCCGCTCTCCTTCCAGGTACGACCCTGCGGAGATGCTGTGCGCCGTCTTCTGGGAGAGCAGCTACTCAGACATGCTGGTCTACATCCTCTGTGCTTTCGGCGTCTGCATCTTCCTCCCATTCCTCCTCATGCTGGGCTGCTCCCTGCTGTCAGTCACCGGTTGCCACGACGACAGGTAAACCAAACACACCTGAGAAACACACCTGAGAGACACCCAACCGAACGCTGCGGCTTCTGTGAGGAGTTTGAATGTTCTGACTATGCATGAATGATGGATGGATGAATGGATGGATGGATGAGTGATGGATAGATGATGGATGAATGGATGATGGATGGATGGATGTATGAATGAGTGATGGATAGATGATGGATGAATGGATGGGTGATGAATGGATGATGGATGGATGGATGTATGGATGAGTGATGAATAGATGATGGATGAATGGATGGGTGATGAATGGATGATGGATGAATGATGGATGGATGGATGGATGCATCGAGATTAGTGTGCTTTGCTCTTTTCCAACGCTGGTATCTCTCATCAGTAACATTCACCCTGTCATCAGTAACATTCACCCTGTCATCAGTAACATTCACCCTGTCATCAGATCACCTCGTCCAGCGTTCTGGGTATTGCATCCATCGGTCCAGCTGGTCGAGTCCGGCTCAGCCGCTGGACACGTCTTCTTTCCCGTCCTGAGCTGGTTCTGCGTCCTGCCAGCCGGGGACGGTGAGTCCAGCGTGTCTTCGGGGATTCTCATTGGTCCACGTGTGTCCTCTGCTGCGTCCAGGCTGGAAGAGACGGACCTCTCCGAAGTGTCTCCTGTCCTGGCGTCCGTCTACGTAGCGTGCTACACGCCGTTCTTCGTGTCCGAGGTATCCCAGCATCACGACACGAAGACGTCCGTCCACAGAGCTCAGGTCGTGTGTTTGTCCACCAGCTGATCCTGCTGGGCCGGCCGGACCTGTCCCCAGCGCCGGACTGGCTGAGGACGCTGTCGTCCGTCATGTCCTACCTGGACTGCGGTCTGAACCCTCTGATCTACTGCTGCCACCAGGACTTCCGGCAGGCGGGACTGGCCTTGCTGTGGACCAGGAGAGCGGTTCTGTCAGAACCGGTTCTCACTGCGGCCTGTAAAGTGGAACCATAAGAGTTCCAGTTTAGAGGAAGGTGAGGCGGGTCGACACTCCGAGCCCGTCTTTGTTTTGCTGTGTTGCAGGACGCATGATGCCATTAAAGACGCCGCCGCCTTCAGGACAAAGCGTCTCCATGTTTCTGTGGTTGAGTATCGATCATTCTGCTGGAACGGCCCGACGGGCCTCGGTTCTGCAGCAGAACGTTGCTCCTGCTGTCTCCTCCAGAGGGCGCTGCACTCGCCTTCTCTGTTTCCAGCAGTGGCAGCTGGGGGGGGGGGGGGGGGGGGGGATAACTCCAAAATAGGCATGTGCCAAAAACAGGGTTTCTGTCGATTTTAATGAATTTAAGAGTTTTTAAAACATTTTGAATGAAATTTAGGATAGATGCAAAGTCAGAAGGAAAACTGTAGTCACAGAATTTCTTTCAAACAAACTAGTGCTGTCAGTTTTAATCGCGATTAATCCATTGAGGTCTGCCAATTGGGTCAAAGAAAAGAACTAGAGGATAATAGTGTTTTTTCCTGACATTGGGACTGATTTATGAGGATTAGATTCTTCATTGCAATTAATCTCAACTTTAAAAAAGTTAATTGTTGACAGTTCTCCATGAATTAATCATGATTAATTGCGATCAATGCGATTAAATTGCGATCAATGCGATTAAAACTGACAGCACTAAAACAAACCTAATTTATGGCCACAAAACAACCCTAAACAACCAAGATAAAAAGCAAGCAAACATGCACTAAAGAATTAAACCATTGTATTTACATACATTACAAGTGCAAAAAGCAACAATACTTTTGTTTTACTACTTTTTGTACATAAATTTTGCCTTTCTGTCCTTGAAAGAAGCAAATTTCTCAATGATGATAAACTATTTTATGATTTAAATGTGTTAATTTTATGTCAACAATGCAAATGAACATGGAACCTCTATAAAAGCAGACTATTCCTTTCTGGAGAGCCTGTATTAAGATGTGTGTCTCTCGATATAGCAGTATTAAAAACACTGGCCCTCATTTATCAATCCGTCTTTCAAACGGGTGTATATCTGGGCGGTGAGCTCATCGTACGACGGGGTTCACGCGGCATTACAGAAACTTCCGTACCTCGCCGATCTCAGCGTTTGAGTGATCGGGTGTTGATAAATGCGGCGGCTGAATTTGATCGTCATTAACAATGTTACGCCCTGAAATATTCATAGTTCCGAAGCCACGCCCACTGAGGTCAAACACGGAAAAGGAGGATTTTGGCGAAAAAAGAAACTTTTGGGAGCTGGAAATGGATCCTCTCAGGTCTGAGATGAAGGTAAATCAGGAAGAGCTCTTTGGAAGAATAAAAACTGAAAATTAAAGGGAAAAACGCTGTCTGGAGGAAGCTCGCAGCAATCAGCGTCACCTGGACGATCGGACACCGGCTGAGGTCTGAACAGATTATAGGTCCGTTAATTTAACCCTGATATTACAAATAACGAGGCTGATTCATGTTGTACAGCTCAGAGTTTTTTTGTTTTGTTTAATTATGTCTCAAAGTCAGCAGCGGCAGCGCGGCCCGGTCTCCTCCCCACAGCGGGGACGGTCCCACCGAGACAGAGACACACACACCTGGCACTGGAACCGGTGCCGAGAATTACCTTAGACCGAACAGAACCCGGGACCGAACAGGACCCGGGACTCAGTCCACCAAGGGTCCCGCGTAACACCCGCTGCTGGTGCTGCTTAAATGAAAGAAAATATATAGAAATCTCAATAAAATGTTTGACTAAACGTCCTCTATCTGTATTTAATCTCCCTTTAGTTCATACGTTATTTTCTAGGTTACTGGCATCACATCACTGATTAAATAAATCATTTGCTAAACTTTAGAGTTTATTTACATTTCAGTAGCGGTTCTTCAGGTCCTGTCTCCTCCGTCCAGACCCATGGAGGCTCTGCTGGTTCCCGCATCCTCTTGTGGCGCAAGCACATCAAAAGTAACTCTATCGGCCAGTGCAATATTGTGTAAAACCGCCTGAATAAAGTCCCACACATTTTCGGGAATGAACAGGAACAGCAGCGTTTCCCCCGCTGGATCTGAGCGTCTGAAGCTGCTCCGCAGCGGCAGCTGTGCGTCTTTGCGCACTGTTAAACTGTGCTCCTCTCCATGGCAGGATGGACCAGGGGACTTGTTGAACGTTAAAAATCCTTTATTAATCCCACAAGGAAGAATTTTATTAGATATTCCGTAAGGGCATCATTTTATTTTTTTATTTATTTTTTAATCTGTACTGAATATGTGCTGCTTGTGCTTTATGTGTTTGAGATGCGCTTTATATTCACGCTCCGCCAGGTTTTCCTGCACTGCACCGCAAGTCTGCACTGACTGAAACTTGCGTACACGATGTCAGAGCTGTCGTGAGATTTCATCTTTCCGAACGATCACGATCAAATTGATAAATAACTAACCCGTCTTTCATATGGACGTACGACGGGTGTACGCCCATATACCGCCGTACGACCGTTTGATAAATGAGGGCCATTGTTTGTAATTTACACTACTTATCTCAGCTCTGGCGCTCCTCTGAGGATCGCCTGGACCCAGTGAGCGGCGTTTCTCTGCCAGCTGAGACACCTGCCTCTGAGGTCTCCACAGAGAGTAATCAGGGAATCTGCGTCTCCAGTTTATCGTCTCCAACTTCCTGCCTTGATCAGTCTGTGGGCGACATGTCAGCGCCTCCCATGGCGGGAGGGTGGAGCCACGAAAATAATCCCTTTGTGTTCAGCTGTGAGCCGTGAAATGTGGCCCCAAACCGCCCGGAGGAGCGACTGCGCATGTCCAGCTTTCAACCAGAGTCCACGGCTGTGTTCGAAACCGCATACTGTCTACTACATCCTTACATACTCATACTATCCATCCTGCATCCTGCTTACTCAGTCCATCAGACAGTATGCAAAGCGTTTACACTACATAATAACCCACAATGCATTGCACTCCTCCCTGAGCAGAAATCGACCTGCTAAAGCTGATTTCACTTTAGCTCTAAACTCTTCAAATGTAGAACTTCATAGAGATTATTTTTTCAAAATTAGGCGACAGAGTGGTGGTTTAGAGCCGAGTGTGTCGTTTATTTGTCAGAATACCAACTGTTTAGGATTTTGTTCAGATGAATTTGGCGAAATTCAAACCAGCTGCAGTGAGCAACACACTTCCGGTTATTTTCACCAAAATAAAGCACCCCTTTCCCTTTCTCATGCAAAAAAACCTCAGTGATAAATCTGTGCTTTTACTTTGAAAACAAGAAGGCAACCTTCCAGCAATATATCTGGCTTAACGTCGCCGTTTGGACCGGTGTCCCGTTAACGGACCACTTATTATGCCAATTATGATGCTTTACCGACGGAGAGTGTTTTCGGCTCTTCAACAAAGATCGGCTCGCCGTCTTCGGTACATCATGGTCGCTTTCAACATGGACTTGTTCTCAGATGTAAGGTTTTTTTTTTTTTTTTTTACTATTTTTAATCATTGTCAATCCAATCAGAAATCTCGTAACATAACATACCGACTGGCACAAACAATGGAGGGAAGATTATATCTAGAACCATACTCAGCTTGCTAAATGTACATCATTAAGAAACAATCATTGTGAGCTGAATAAAGTTTATTCAAATGTCCGTCGCGTTGCATCTTGGGTAATTTCAGTATGAGTAGTGAACTCACGATGTCTGCTCAACATTTCTGGCGAATGCAGTATGCATCCAGGAACTTCTCGCCTACTCAAACTCGCATACTGCCAGTGTAAACGCACTGCATACTCTAAGTTAGTATGAGTAGTAGGTAAGTATGCGGTTTCGAACACAGCCCATGGCCAAAGATTTCTGCGCCCCAGAGCGGAAACCGGATATCTGTCACTAATCAGACAACACGGATGAATGAAACAACTTAATTCATCATCATTCCCTATACAGTTTTTATTATGCTCATAGAAAAATAGATAAACATTCAATCCATAATATTTGAAATTTATTATTTAATTTTTTTATATATTTTTTGAGTATGAGTGATAATGAGGTGAGTGGTGGGGCGGCGCCCTCTAGTGGCGAGCCGCCACTGGTTTCCAGAGAAAACAAACTTTAAAATAAGCAGTGAAGAAGGAACTTAAAGCAGAACTATGCAACTTTCTTACCTCAGTAAATGTTTGTCAGAATCCCTGTGGGGGGAAACAGAGACTTGGCGGTGATTGGCCGGTCCCCGGCCCCCTGGGGTTTACGACAGTGAGCTTTCACAGGAGACCAGTAGGGGGCGCGCCAGAGCAAGTTGCATAGTTCAGCTTTAACCTGTGAGATTCAAACACAAACGGCCTGGGATGGACGGCCTCAGACGTTCCTTCATCGCTCCGCCAGCAGCAGAGGTTCGGTTCTGTCTGACTGAAGCACAGAGAACACCTGATCATCACAATAATATCTGTAATCAACTTCACTGTTCAACAACGCAACAGTGCAGCACAGCAGGAAAACGGTGATCAGGGTCATCAATGACTGAAGGAAAACTGCTGTTTGGGACTGTGCTGTGTTTCACATGAGGGAACACAACAAGCACAACAACAACAACAACAACAACAACAACAAACACAACAACAACACCTGTCAGTCGGACTGAAAGAACACTGGTTTATTCATGACTCGGTTAAAGTTCTGCAGCGTATAAAAGGCAACAGGCGGAAACCGTCCTGGGCTTCAGAGTCTGAATCCTGACCGCTGCGTTCCGGGAATCTGGAGCTGTAGTGAAGCTGTAGTGAAGCTAAAGCTGTAGCTGTAGTGAAGCTGTAGCTGTAGTGAAGCTGAAGCTGTCGTGAAGCTGTAATGAAGCTGTAGTGAAGCTGAAGCTGTAGTGAAGCTGTAGCTGAAGCTGTAGTGAAGCTGTAGCTGAAGCTGTAGTGAAGCTGAAGCTGTAGCTGTAGTGAAGCTGAAGCTGTCGTGAAGCTGTAATGAAGCTGTAGTGAAGCTGAAGCTGTAGTGAAGCTGAAGCTGTCGTGAAGCTGAAGCTGTAGCTGTAGTGAAGCTGTAATGAAGCTGTAGTGAAGCTGTAGTGAAGCTGAAGCTGTAGTGAAGCTGAAGCTGTAGTGAAGCTGAAGCTGTCGTGAAGCTGAAGCTGTCGTGAAGCTGAAGCTGTAGCTGTAGTGAAGCTGAAGCTGTCGTGAAGCTGTAATGAAGCTGAAGCTGAAGCTGTAGTGAAGCTGTAATGAAGCTGTAGTGAAGCTGTAGTGAAGCTGAAGCTGAAGCCGTAGTGAAGCTGAAGCTGTCATGAAGCTGTGATGAAGCTGTAGCGAAGCTGAAGCTGTCGTGAAGCTGAAGCTGTAGCTGTAGTGAAGCTGTAATGAAGCTGTAGTGAAGCTGTAGTGAAGCTGAAGCTGTAGTGAAGCTGAAGCTGTCGTGAAGCTGAAGCTGTAGCTGTAGTGAAGCTGAAGCTGTCGTGAAGCTGTAATGAAGCTGAAGCTGAAGCCGTAGTGAAGCTGAAGCTGTCATGAAGCTGTGATGAAGCTGTAGTGAAGCTGTAGTGAAGCTGCAGTGAAGCTGCAGTGAAGCTGAAGCTGTAGTGAAGCTGTAGTGAAGCTGAGGTGAAGCTGTAGTGAAGCTGTAGTGAAGCTGAAGCTGTAGTGAAGCTGAGGTGAAGCTGTAGTAAAGCTGTAGTGAAGCTGAAGCTGTAGTGAAGCTGAAGCTGGACTTCCCCCTCACCGCGGTTTCCCCGCCGCTCTCTCGGGCAGCGCCGTCAGGAAGCAGAAGCTGAAGTGAAACTGAAGCACGTCGCAGACTTTGGACCAGAAGTGTCCGGTGAGGCGCCGGAACAGCCGGTACCGGGCCAGCCGGTGATCCAGCAGCTTCAGCACCACGAAGCCGCAGCAGGACGCCAGCGCCAGCAGCAGGTACCGCCGCGAGCGCCGGCCGCCGCGCGCCGCCTGCACGCGCACCGCTCTGTACACCGCCAGGGCCACGTGCACGCCCAGCGCCGCCTCGAAGCCCCGCGCGTGCACGAGCGCCAGGCCGTAGCTGAGCACGGACGCCGCCTCCAGCGCGACCACGTGACGCCACTCGCCCGGCGCGCGCTCGATGACGTGGATCCACGCCGGGACCCAGGCGAAGATGGGCAGGGTGAGCCACTGGTCCAGCACGGCGGCGGCGCGCCGCAGGGTCGCCAGGCGCGTCCACTGCACCGGGGCGTACAGCAGCGCCATGAGGGAGAAGACCTCGCGCATGTAGCGGCTCCGCGGCGCCTCGCCGCCGCCGCCGGGCGGCCGCAGCCAGTACAGCCCCAGGACGACGTAGGCCAGGTTGACCAGACAGTTGCAGGGCAGCGCCAGGAAGGCAGGCAGGGACTCGACCCGGGGCTCCGCGTAGTGCGAGTAGGTCAGGTCCACTGACACGTCCTGGAACAGGCTGGTGTTCGCCAGCGCGACGCAGAGCGCCAGAGGCAGAGACACGTGGAGCAGGGCCGTCCTCATGGCGGCGGGGGGCAGGGACCGTCTGGGACCGTCTGGGACCGTCTGGAACAGGTCTGGAACAGGTCTGGAACAGTCTGGAACAGTCTGGAATGGGTCTGGGATTGGGCTGGGACAGTCTGAAATGGAGCAGGGACGGGTCTGTGTTTCGGGTTTTGGGAGGGGACGGGGTCGGCTCTGGTCTGTGTTTCGGGTCTCGGGAGGGGACGGGGTCGGGTCTGGTCTGTGTTTCGGGTCTCGGGAGGGCACGGGGTCGGGTCTGGGACGGGTCTGTGTTCCGGGTCTCGGGAGGGGACGGGGTCGGGTCTGGGACGGGTCTGTGTTCCGGGTCTCGGGCTGATGTCCCTGTTTGAAGGGAGAGGACAGAAGACAAGAAGCAGGGTGTTTCACTCTGAATAACGGCTGACTGGATGAAACATTCCTCAGTCCAGCTCGGCAGCATCCTTCACTCCGTCCCGACGAGTCTTCTGATCGTATTCACTGTGCACCGGGACAGGTCCACCTGCAGAACGAGGAACACTGACCACTACACCTCTTTCGAGTCCCAAATGATCAAAGTTGGCTCCTCTAACACATTCCACTGTTTCCTGGTCTACCGCCCCCCTGGCCCTGCTGCTGTCTTCTGAAACGACTTCAATGACTTCCAATCATCCATCTTAAAACTGGATAAAGTTTTGGTCCTTGGAGATTTGACGATGGTTCATGTAACCCAGCAGCTGAGCTCCCATCTCTGACTGAATCTTTCAATTTCCAGCAGCAGGGGTCAGGCCCCGCCCACAGCAAACGTCACACTCTAGACCTGGTCTTCTCTCTAGGCCTCCATATTGGAAGTGTGTGTGTTGAAGATGTCCATCTGAGTGACCACAGTTGTGTATTTTGAACGGATTATTCCACCTGAACCTCAGCCTGCCTCTGCAGAGGGAGTCAGGAGGATCCTCACTGAACCACAGCTGAGAGATTCTGGGCCTTGTTTGACTCTCGGGACCTGACCCACTGCTCTGATGCTGATGCTTTATAGACCGAGTGGCTCCACTAAAATCTAGCAATGTCTCCAGAAAGCAGTCGTCTCCCTGGTTAAAGGACAACATCCTGAGCCTGAAGAGACTGTGTCGGAAAACTGAGCGCCTCTGGAAATCCACGAAGCTTGAGGTTCACAGACTGCACCTCAGGACTTAATGTCCTCCTTAAATGAAACCATTAAGGAGGCAAGATCCACATACTTCGCTGCCTTGATAACATCAAATAAGAAAAATCCCAAAAGTGTTACTTGATACCATAAGCTCCATGGTGTCCCCTGCTTCGCTGGCTGCTCCTGGTCCTGTAGGGCTGACAGAAATGACTTTTCAGCCTTCTTTGTCGATAAAATCAGAGCCATAAAAGACAAGATTCCAGCACCTTCCCTGTGCAGTCCAGGCCATGCCGAACCGCCCCTACATGTCTGGTCCTCTTTTACTCCCGTATGCCCTGAAGACGTGTCGCCACTGATGGGGAAAACAAAACCGTCCTCCAGTCCTGTAGACGTGTTTCAATCTAAGCTCACTGTGAGTGTTTTTGACACAGTCGGACCATGAGGAACCAAAAGGTTCAACCTGTCGCTCTCTTCTGGTGTCTTTCCTTCCATCTTCAAGCATGCGGTCGTAGACCCAAAACTTAAGAAACCAAACTTGGACCAACATGAACTTAAAAACTACAGGCCGATATCTAAACTCCCCTATTTGTCCAAATCGTTAGAAAAGGTGGAGGCGAAACAGCTCACAGCTTTTCTACAAGAGCATGACATCTATGACATTTTTCAGTCAGGCTTTCGCAAACACCGCTCTACAGAGACCGCCCTGCTGAAAGTGTCCAGTGACATCCTGATGTCTGCCGACTCGGGGAGGTGCACAGTGCTGGTCCTGGTGGACCTGTCCTCAGCCTTTGACACGGTTGACCATCAGACCCTGATCAACAGGCTGCAGGACCTGATGGTCTGTCAGGTCCAGTACTCAAATGATTCTCCTCATATCTGACAGGTAGGAGCTTCAGTGTGTCAGCCAACAACATCATGTCTGAGCCAGCCAGCCTGCAGTATGGCGTGCCTCAGGGCTCTGTTCTGGGACCCCTCCTGTTCCTCCTGTATTTGCTTCCCCTGGGTCAGATAATCCAGCAGTTCAGCGATGTCTCCCACCACCTATTTGCAGACGACCTGCAGCTGTACTGCTCCTTCAGGCCCTCTGAAGCCCACAGACTGAGCTCCCTGATGAACTGCTTATCACTGATCAAGCAGCGGCTCAGAGACAACAGCCTCCAACTAAACTAAGAAAAAACCAAGACTCTCATCATCGCCCCGGACAGAGCCATCCCCACTATTAAGCAGCACCTTGGTGATCTGAGCCCCTCAACCAAGACCGAATTGTGGAACCTTGGGGTGATCTTTGACAGCGCCATGTCTCTAGACCACCACTCAAGGCAGCTGGTAAGAACCTGTTTCTTCCAGCTGGGCAACATCGCTCAGCTCAGACCCATGGTGTCTAAGAATGAGCTTGAAATGATCATTCATGCCTTTATATCCTCGCGGCTCAACTATTGTAACAGCCTGTTCACCTGTCTTAACAAGAAGGAGCTGGCCCGCCTCCAGTATGTTCAAAACTCAGCTGCGAGGCTGCTGACCAGCACCTGCAGGAGGTCCCACATCACACCCGTGTTAAAATCCCTCCACTGGCTCCCTGTTACATTCCGCATCCAGTTTAAAATCTTGGTGCTGACCTTCCAAGCTCTACATGGCCAGGCTCCCATCTATATCAGAAACCTCATCACACCCTGCAGCTCAGCCCGGAGCCTGAGGTCCTCTGAGCAGAACCTTCTGAGAGTCCCCCGGACTCGTTTCAAAACCAGGGGTGAGCGCTCCTTTGCATCCACTGCCCCGCGCCTCTGGAATGAGCTGCGCCCGGACCTGCGCTCCCTGGACTCGGTGGAGGCTTTCAAGAAACTCTTGAAGACATATTTGTTCCAGAAGGCGTTCTGGACCGCCAGTCAGTGTTGTCTTGGCAGGAACATGTACTGTTTATATGTTATGCTCTTATGTACTGTGAATGTTTTTTTTTTTTTTTTTTGTGATTTTTACTCTGTGAAGCACTGTGACCAACGTCTCTGAAAAGCGTTATATAAATAAATTTTACTTACTTTTACTTACTTAATCACATTACTGTCCCGGGCATAAAGTCACCGTTTCCATTCACAGTTCACTCCTGGTCCTAAAACACGAAATAAAACGTGTAATCCACAAGAAATCTATTATTAACTCAGAATAATAGAAGACAGACCTCGGTAAACTGTACAGGTCGGTGACAGAAGCCGTTCGGAAGGTGTTTGTGGGAAGTGGGAACTATTAAACATTTTTCTGCAAAGTAACAGATTCAAAATTAAACAAAAGTCACTTCAGTGTAGAATACAAATAAGGTGCTTATTCCCCATTAAATCATGAATATTCTGAACACTGCAAGCACACAAAAGCGTTCATTAAAAAAACCCAGCAACTGTCTCTCGTTTGACCCAAAATGGCGGCCGCTCGGGGGAAACTTACTCCTGAAAGCTGCTTCTCGCGGAATAAAACCGACAGAAATTACATCAGATATACAAAAGACTGTCGGAGACCGCGCCGGACTCCATGTGACAGACGGTCTGTGGTTCATCAGCGGGTTACCGACCTGACAGAGGACCGGAAGTAGCTTCTGTTACCATCTGAAGGAGCGGCGGAAGCGTCCGTCCGTTTACCGCTCCCAGCGCAACGAGAGGGAACAAAAGTTCCGCCCCTCAATTTCCCAAATGTTTCGAACTGAAATCATAACCGAATAATTTCATGAACAAATAAACAAATAAATGTGGTTTCGCTATTTTAGGGGCGTCACATTTTTATTTATTGAAAGGTACAGAATAACATTACTGCATATACAAACCATAACAAGCTATTTTCAACAATCACAGTAAAAGTTGAAGAAAATAAAGAAGGATAAGAAAGAAGAAAACATAAATACATCAAACAGCTGAAAATCAAAACAAAATAAATTAAAATTAGGGCTTTTTTGTAATTCGTAAGTTTCGATTAAGTTAAATAATTTGCATGCGTAATTATTTCTCACTAATTTAAGGGCATTAGTAAATTACATAAACTCTGAATGAAAAATAAAAAAATCTGGGCTGTATTCTTGTAAATTTACATTTGTGAATAAAGAATTTCCCCAGGATGAGAATGCAGTTCACCAGAAAGTCCAACTCTTTTTTCTCACCAACAAAACCATAAATAATATCTTTTAAAAGAAAAGGTTCAACGCCAATGGTTGATTGAATCCAGTCATGGATATCAGTCCATAGTGCATCAGTAAGACGGCACTGAAAAAAATAAATGAGTGGTTTCCACTCCCCCGCAAAATACACACTCAGATGCATCAAAACCAAATTGCTGCTGCAGAAACACACCAGAAGGATACACATCATTTGAAATTCTAAAATGTAATTCTTTTGCCTTTGGAGTAATTGGATATTTTAGATATTTTACAAGCAAAGAATGTATAATGTCCCTAGAAAAAAAAATGATCAAGAGAATTCTGAAATGATAACATAGGATGAAAAATGTGCTCAAATATTATTCTAATTTTTTTTGTTGTTAAGAGACATGAAATCACAGCCTTCCACAAAAAGATGTGGAAAATTTGTGATGACATCTGCAGAATTTGAAGGACCACCTCTGATTAAACCTGAAACAGCCTCAGAAATCGCTTTTCTTGTAGAAGTGAAAGTTTTCTGGCTGATCTTTACATTATATCTTAAACAGAAATTCTCATATGACATTATACCTCCTTCTTGATCAACAAACTGAACAACTGACCAGACATTTTTATCCATTAATTCCTGATTGTACAGTGATTTTCCTTTTGTTACTATATATCTGTATTCCAGATCGGGGGATTGTGTGGAGTGAAATTGTGATTGTACAGTAATTTCCAGTATAAAAGAACTTGTTGGTGAAAAAGGGACAGTTTGATCGGTAATCTCTGAATGGCAAAGTCGCATCTTCAAGGGCAACTCCAGTTTTTTGACACCTGGACCTTATTTCTAGGTGTGTCATGCTCATACAGTCACTCAGACAGACCTGGTGCAGCTCAGAGTCCAGAAGTTATTTAGATCCAACCGATTTAGTCGCACTTAGCGGGGGCCACAGCAGGGGAGCTTCAGCGCGGGACATCATCTCTGCAAAATCGCTCATTTCGGCTGTATTTCTTCATCCATCACCAGTCTTATCATAAAGTCAGCTCGTCTACCGTCTTCAGGTGGGTCATCTGACAGTTTTCATTAACTTATTCACTAACTACACAATTATCTCGGATGGGAACGTTGCAGCTCCTCTCCCCAGCAGAGAGGCCCTTTGAGTCGGCCTGGCTGTGACGGCGCCCGGGCGTCTGACTTCCAGGGGCCCAGTTGGGGCCGATTGGGTAAACGGCCCGGAGCTGCTCCACGGAGGCGACGGGAGAGCTCCGGATCTCCGCTCCCGGGTGGAGACGCGCTCCGTGCCGGCCGCGGAGCACACGGGGACCGCCGCATAACCACGGAGGCGGAGAGGAGCTCCGCGACGTTCCCATCCGAGATAATTGTGGCTAAGCTAGCACGGCGTCAGAGAAGAGCGAAGCGCAGCAGATCCCATCAGATCCCAGCAGAGCAGAGGTTTGAGCATCCAACCCCGGGGCGCTCCTGGAAGTCTCTCCTCACCGAGAGTCTGTGGAGGTCTCCAAGCCGGGCGAGGAGCGCTGTGCGTGGGCCGCGGGGCGGCTGACGGGAGAGGCTCCAGCATCCGAGCTAATTGTGGCTAAGTTAGCACGGTGTCAGAGAAGAGCGAGGCGCAGCAGATCCCATCAGAGCAGATCCCATCAGAGCAGATCCCATCAGAGCAGAGCAGAGCAGAGCAGATCCCATCAGAGCAGATCCCATCAGAGCAGATCCCATCAGAGCAGAGCAGAGTGCCTCTCTGCTGGGGAGAGGAGCTGCAACGTTCCCATCCGAGCTAATTGTGGCTAAGTTAGTGAAAACTGTCAGCTGACCCACCTGAAGACGGTAGACGAGCTGACTTTATGATAACACTGGCGATGGATGAAGAAATACAGCCGAAATGAGCGATTTTGCAGAGATGATGTCCCGCGCTGAAGCTCCATTGCCGTGGCCCCCGCTAAGTGCGACTAAATCGGTTGGATCTAAATAACTTCTGGACTCCGAGCTGCACCAGGTCTGTCTGAGTGACTATATGAGCAGGACTCACCTAGAAATAAGGTCCAGGTGTCAAAAAACCGGAGTTGCCCTTGAATAACAGATCAATACCTCCTATTTTATTAAAAATGTCTCTGGGGAGATGATTTAGGGGCGTCACATCTGGAGCAGGACGGCGGCTCCACTTCCGCTTCCGCTTTGTTGATTGGCTGTCCGACTCTGGCTCCGCCCCCAACTACTCACATGGGGCAGGTACAAATAAAATAGCTCACAGGAAAGACACACAAACACACACACACACTAAACAACGATTGATACACACACGCAGCACTAAACACCAATTCACACACACACACACACACACACACACACACACACACACACACACACACACACACACACACACAGATATAAAATGAGTGAACTCCACACAGAGAGGCAGGATCAATGTTTTTTATATATCAACAGTTTGACCTCTGACCCCTGACCTGCGAGGCCAGAGTCCTAAACCTGCTGTTTCTATTTTTTATTTTCCATCAAACGTGGTCAGAATGTGTGTGTGTGTGTGTGTGTGTGTGTGTGTGTGTGTGTGTGTGTGTGTTTTGTAACATCCAGGCTGATGAAAAGCGAGACAAAGACAGGAATGAGTGGTATTTCAGTTCAGGACCTCCCACAGGAGGTGGCAGGTCTCTTCAGGAGAGGGGCATTCTGGGAAATGCAGGCAATACTCTGTCCTCTGATCCCTCCTCCTCTGACAGATAAACAGGAAGCAGGACGAGTTCAGACAGACTTCAGCTCAGGCTCCTGATGAACCACCTGAGAGGCAGAACCCAGAGTCCAGAACCCTCTGGTTCTGGTTCAGAGAACCAGAACCAGAACAGAGGAGTCAAACCTGCAGCTGTTCAGGGTCTGGAGCAGAGAACCACAGGAGAACAGGGTCTGGAGCAGAGAACCACAGGAGAACAGGGTCTGGAGCAGAGAACCACAGGAGAACAGGGTCTGGAGCAGAGAACCGGGGGAAGAACTGGTCTTCAGAGCAGTGGGCGGCTCTTAGAAGAGCCTTTGGGTCTTGGCGGCGGCAGCAGGTCACTTGGAGCTGGTGTACTTGGTGACGGCCTTGGTGCCCTCGGACACGGCGTGCTTGGCCAGCTCGCCGGGCAGCAGCAGACGCACGGCGGTCTGGATCTCCCTGGAGGAGATGGTGGAGCGCTTGTTGTAGTGAGCCAGGCGAGACGCCTCCGAGGCGATGCGCTCGAAGATGTCGTTGACGAAGGAGTTCATGATGCTCATGGCCTTGGACGAGATGCCGGTGTCGGGGTGGACCTGCTTCAGCACCTTGTACACGTAGATGGCGTAGCTCTCCTTCCTGGGCCTCCTCTTCTTCCTGCCCGGTTTGCCGGCGGTCTTGTTCACGGCTTTCTTGGAGCCCTTCTTGGGCGCGGGTTTGGCTGGTTCAGGCATTTTCACTTCCTGGTGTTGAGCCGCGGCGGTGGGACTGTACTTATACAGGCTTCATGTAAATGAGGCTGTGCTATCGCTTGTCTGTGATTGGCCGGTCTGCCGCTGGGCCGTTGGGTTGTGCAATAGCACCACGTGACTCAGCTTCAAGGCAGGAAGAGCAGAAAGAGCAGAACTCACTGAAGCAGGTTCCACAAAACTCCTGCTGACGGGACGCTGTCCACGTGTCCGTCCACCAGGGACCTGGTGGGCCGTCCAGCCGGGGACGTGTCCTCTGACCCTGTCCTCTGACTGCAGCCCGGCTCCTGACTGAAACAAAGAAGCAGGATCACATCAGCCTGTGCTGAGCTCCTTCCATACCGGACTGACATGCTGCAGCCCGACACGCCCCCCAGAGGCCTGAGGTCAGCTGACCGCTCCGGTCGGTTGTCCCTAAAGCCAGGCTCAAAACCAGAGGTGACAGAGCCTTCTCTGTAGCTGCCCCCCCCTCTGGAACAGCCCCCCCTCTGGAACAGCCCTCCCTCTGGAACAGCCCCCCCCTGATGTCAGGTCCTCCCAGACTGTGGGACAGTTTAAGTCCAGACTGAAAGCACAGCTCTTCTGGAAGGTTTTCTAAACACTAGTGAAACTGGAGGATATTCTTGGTGTCTCATTTGTCTTCTCTGTGTTTTATTATATGTTTAGTTGAGCCTGTTATTTTCATTTATTTATTCTATCTTTTTCTTTTTACTTTGGTCAACAGAAGTTGTTTTTTTAAATGTGCTCTATAAATAAAATTGAATTGAATTGAATTGAATTGAATTGGCTGTCCTCTGACCCTGTCCTCTGACCACTGTCCTCTGACCTCTGTCCTCTGACCTCTGTCCTCTGACCCTGTCCTCTGACCCCTGTCCCCTGACCCTGTCCTCTGACCCCTGTCCTCTGACCCCTGTCCTCTGACCCTGTCCTCTGACCCCATTCCTCTGACCCTGTCCTCTGACCCTGTCCTCTGACCCCATTCCTCTGACCCTGTCCTCTGACCCTGTCCTCTGACCCCTGTCCTCTGACCCCTGTCCTCTGACCTGCCCCTGTCATGGATTAGACATCATGTTCTCCTGAATTCAGACAAAGCAGAAGTTTTTAGATTAACGATCTGAACTAACAGACACCCTGGGCGGTTCTGCTTTAAAGCTCGTGTCCGGAGTTTTGAAAGAGAGAGGTTTTTTTAATCCAACGTCTGGAGGCTCCGCCCTCCCTCTGCTTTCATGAGCGACCAAGCCACGCCCCTTCAATTGTGCACGCGCATTATCTGTCGGGTGAAAATGAGAGCCTCCAGTCCTGCAGCATCCTCCATGTTGAGCTGTTTATGGTGGATGTTCAGCAGACGGTGGATATTAGGGGTGTCCTCAGATAGTCGACGATTCGACGATTCGTTCGAAGGGGCCTGATTCGACTGCCAATCACGCAGTCGAAGCATCGAAAAAATGTGATTATTAAACGAGGACCATTCCATTACAGCTGTATGGGGGTGCTGAATGACTGATTTTACATAGAATTGCTTGGTTTTTTTTCCCCAAATAAACATGATATAAAGCCTATTTGATATACATGTTAGCCTATCAAATACACTGTGGAAAAATTTACTTAACTTGTAGTTTTATTCAATATTCTATCTATTTAGTGTCTGTGAATAAACCACCATGGTGAGTGGCACAATCCCATTTTGCGCAGAGCTCCGTCACAGAGCAGCATCTCGGTGGTGATTTGGCTGAACTTTAAAAGTCTTACAATGTCGGAAAAAACAGAACTTCAGACCAAGTCAAAGATGATCCAAAAAAAGTCAAATGCAAGTTGTGTCCTTTCATATCACTCCACAACAACATGGCTTTCCACATTAAACGGGTCAGTATCCAGATAATTGGGCTAATAAAAGACGGTTCTGTTACTCAATTCTCATTTTTAATGCTGACTTTTATTTCGTTTGATTGTAATATTTTAGGTTATTATTATATTATTATTTTTATTTATCTAAAAGGCTAATTCTATTTAATTTAGTGTTTGTTTTTGCATGGATGTTGCGCTGCGAAACGGACCGACACAGTGCAATTAAGCCTTTCATTTAATTTGAGCAGATAATGTGAGAAACTGTTTAGCCAAAAAATGTGAGCTTATCTGCAGAGATTATAGATACAAATAAATGACATGCTTTAGCCCGTTTGTTAGAAGAGGGTTTGGTTCTGCTCACTTGAACTATACTTCATTTGTCTGATGTTTAGAGTTACCGACACTTTGTTCCAGTCTGTGTCTCAGTGTGTAGGAAAAAAATAAGTGTTGTTTTACCTGCCTGCGCTGTTTTTTTTTTTTTTTTTTTTTTTTTTTTTATTATTATTTGTATTTTTTATTATTACTAGAAAAAATTTGCAGTTCCTGAAGAAACTGCAAGTGTGAATGCTGAGCTGAAAATGCTAAACTGTAATGCTGAAGAAGTTCAAGAAGAAAGGTTGAAAAGGAAGTTGAAAAAGTTTTGAAAATAATTGAAAAAGGTTGAAAAAGTTTGACAAAGTTTGAAAACACTGCAAAGATTTGAAAATAATTGAAAGAGTTGGAAAACGCTACAAAAAGTTGAAAAACATTGAAAAAGGTTGAAAACACTGCAAAAAGTTGAAAAAAAACCTGAAAAAGTTTGAAAACGCTGCAAAAACTTGAAAAACGTTGAAAAAGGTTCAAAAGTTTGAAAACACTGCAAAAATGTTGAAAAAGGTTGAAAACGCTGCAAAAAGTTGAAAAAACTTGAAAAAGTTTGACAACACTGCAAAAAGTTGAAAACAGTTGAATAAGGTTGAAAAATGTTGAAAACGCTGCAAAAAGTTGAAAAATGTTGAGAAAGGTTGAAAACGCTGCAAAAAGTTGAAAACACTTGAATAAGGTTGAAAAATGTTGAAAACACTGCAAAAAGTTGAAAAATGTTGAGAAAGGTTGAAAACGCTGCAAAAAGTTGAAAACACTTGAATAAGGTTGAAAAATGTTGAAAACGCTGCAAAAAGTTGAAAACACTTGAATAAGGTTGAAAAATGTTGAAAACGCTGCAAAAAGTTGAAAAATGTTGAGAAAGGTTGAAAACGCTGCAAAAAGTTGAAAACACTTGAATAAGGTTGAAAAATGTTGAAAACACTGCAAAAAGTTGAAAAAAGTTGAAAACGCTGCAAAAAGTTGAGAACACTTGAATAAGGTTGAATAATGTTAAAAACACTGCAAAAAGTTGAAACATGTTGAAAAAGGTTGAAAACGCTGCAAAAAGTTGGAATATTTCGAAAAAGTTTCAAAACGCTGCAAAAAGCAGAAAAAAGTTGAAAAAGGTTGACAAAGTTTGAAAACACTGCAAAAAGTTGAAAGAAGTTGAACAAGGTTGAAAAGGTTCAAAAAGTGTAAAAAAGTTGGAAAAGTTGAAAAAAGTTGAAAAAGGTTAAAAAAGCGGAAAAAAGTTGAAAAAGTTTGAAAAAGTTGAAAAAAGGTGAAAAAACTTGAAAAAGGTTAAAAAAGCGGAAAAAAGTCGAAAAGGTTTGAAAAAGTTGAAAAAAGGTGAAAAAACTTGAAAAAGTTTGAAAAACTTAAAAAAAAGTCAAAAGCTGAAAATTTTTAAAATACCTTTAAAGTTGAAAAAGTGGAACAGAGCAGTAAACAGCAGTGGAGTCAGTGTCAGAGTAACAGAGGATCAATAGAGCTCCAGTCTTAATGGAAAAATCCAGACTAATCAAGCAGCAGGAAGCACAACAGGTGTGTCTGTTGCTATGGAGACCAGCCGCACAGCAGCCATGACAGTGAATCAGCAGTTCTTATGGAGTGCGCATGGTTGAGAAAATGTCATTCCTCGAGAACCCAGAGGTGAAATTGAAAAAGATTTTCACACAGTCAGATTCAGAAGTCTTTCATGAATTTAATGGTGCAGGAATCATGTCTGTAGGATCATCCATTCAGCCACGGCGATGGTGCGAACATGAGTGAAGTTTTGGATTTGAGCGAGAAAATCTCTCTCCAAAATGCATTGGAGCGGATGGGAGAAAATTCTGCACTCTCCTCAAACAAATGCAGCTGGAGAGAGAACCATTTGAGATAGAGACAAAGTGACTCAATTGTACGGGTCATAACAAAATTGCCTACGTTTTGAGGGGTTATTGTGCAGATTGAGACAGAAATGTGGCCGTACGGACGAGAAAAGAATTTTTTTTTTGGTCAAAATCGAGAGCTTCCCCCACTCTAACTGCCACTCTCCCACTCTAGCTTCTCCAATACACACCCATTGTAAACTCCGAATATGGCTGAAATTCTCTCCGTACTTGAAAGCTCACAGTTTAAATTTGGTAAAAGATCTGGACATGATATAACATACCTAAATAGAGGACAAAAATGCCTACATTTTGCAAGTAAAATGTTTTGTCTACGTCAAAGTATGACAAAGTTGTAAGGGGTCAAAGTTGAAGGAGTTCAAAGGTCAATTGAAGGGTTTTCCCATCCACTTCCATGTTAAAAATAATTTTAAAAAGTTGAAATATTTCAAAAAGTTGAACAAAGTTGAACAAGTTTAAAAAGGTTGAAGAAAGGGTTTAAAAAGTTGAATATTTTAAAAGTTGAATGGTGAAAATCGGTTAAGATTTGAAGAAGTTATAAGGTTCCAAAGTTTGAAAAAAGCTCCATCCGTTAACATGGGGAAAAAAGTTGCACAAAAGTTGAAATATTTCAAAAAGTTTAAAAGATATCAAAAAGCCAGAACATAGCCGGAATGTCCTTAAAAAGCTGCACATTTTGATATCTGAATGGTTCAAATCGGACAAAATTTGTAGGAGGAGAAGCGTGCCAAAAAACGGCAGAAGAAGTCAGAAGAGGAATGTAATCGTGTGAATGCCTTCAGCATTCACACAATTAGTGCAATCAGGGCCGGCTGTGGGTATAGGCGCCCCGACGCTCCGAGTGCTGTGTGAGCACCGCTCTGCATTGTGCTGCGCTGCTCCGACTCCCCGTGTAGGCACGCTCTGCAGCGCCCCCCCGCTCCCCCCCCCCCCCCCCCGCTCCCCCCCCGCTCCCCCCGCTCCGCCAAACAAGATGATAGATTCGACTATCAGTCGACTATTGGCAGAATCGGACGAATCAGATTCGACTATGGAAATTCTTAGTCGGGGACACCTCTAGTGGATATATCTGCTGATAGCTAACTCTCCTCTGGACACTTCGATTGACAACACGAGAATGCGGAAGCTCGAAATCTATTGGCTGAAGCTGACCGGCGCTTTTTCGGATAACATGGGGGTCTATGAGACGAAGGCGGGGCTCATAAATAAATGTTTATATTGCTTTATGCTAATATTATATTGTAGTATCGAACCAGACTGACACATTGAAGCTCTGTTGAAAAATGATTCATACGGTGGAAACGAACGGAAACTCCGGACACCAGCTTTAACCTCCAGTAACTCTGAGAGGAACCCGGAGTGACCTCTGACCTTTAACTCCCACATTAAACAGGTCTGCAGGACCTCCAAGTTGACTCAGAGCTGTGTGACATGTGTGAAGTAACTCCAGAGGCGTTTCGGGAGCAAAAGGATGTTTATTCCCAAGAGCAGCATCCAGAAACGTGCATCAGCATCGGCAGCCAAAAACACAACACAATGCGGCTTCCGTAGCTCCGGCATAGACCTGTAGATATAGAGCTCTAGATATAGACCTGTAGATATAGACCTATAGATATAGAGCTCTAGGTATGTGTATCTAGACGCTCGCTCCTCTCAACTGCGCCGAATAGTAAATTCAAACGGAACATATATCTGCATATATGACAACGAGGCGCTGTCTTCACTGCTTCCAGTGGGACGTCGCTCACCAAATAACTTCTGTAGGACTTCGAGCTGCACGATGTTTGTCTGAGTGAGTATATGAGCATGACACACCTAGAAATAAGGTCCAGGTGTCAAAAAACCGGAGTTGCCCTTTAAGTCCAGACTGAAAGCACAGCTCTTCTGGAAGGTTTTCTAAACACTAGTGAAACTGGAGGATATTCTTGGTGTCTCATTTGTCTTCTCTGTGTTTTACTATATGTTTAGTTGAGCCTGTTATTTTCATCTATTTATTCTGTCTTTTTCTTTTTACTTCTCTTTTTCTGTGCAGCACTTTGGTCAACAGAAGTTGTTTTTTAAATGTGCTCTATAAATTAAATTGAATTGAATTGAATTGAATTGACTGTCCTCTGACCTGTGTCCTCTGTCCTCTGACCCCTGTCCTCTGACCTGTGTCCTCTGACCCTGTCCTCTGACCCTGTCCTCTGACCCCTATCCTCTGACCCTGTCCTCTGACCCCTATCCTCTGACCCTGTCCTCTGACCCTGTCCTCTGACCCTGTCCTCTGACCCCTATCCTCTGACCCTGTCCTCTGACCCTGTCCTCTGACCCTGTCCTCTGACCTGCAGGACTGGATTTTGTCCCCTGGGTTCAGACTGATGTCTGCAGTTGAAGGTTTTGAGCAGTGAAGCCGTTCTGACTGAACCACCGTCTGTGACTCAGCTCATCAGCAGAACGTTCTCCAGCTGATCAGTGGAACCGTGAACCAAACGTCAAAGTCAAATCAAACTTTATTCCTGAAGCACGTTTCATTTTGAAAAACCACACAGTTTACATTATTAAAAACAAAATCAGTATATAATAGAGAATAAAAACGCCTTCACCATAAACACACACACACACACACACACACACACACACACACACACACACTTTCTTCACTACTGTAGGGAACATGGCACAGCACTGAGCATAATGGGAAACACCACACCGAGAGAGGTCAGAGGTCAGGACTGTCCAGGCAACATGTGAAGTTCACTCTCACTCGATGCTCTGTACCTTTCTGAAGCTAAATCTCAAATTATAAACTAATTACATCAAGCTTTGAATGTAAACACATTTCCCAGTGTGTGGAGAGAGAGAGAGAGAGAGAGAGAGAGAGAGAGAGAGAGACTTCCTTTTATTGTCATTTCACAATACACAATAGTGCACTGAGGAATGAAATTACGTTGCTTTGGCTTAGTCTATTTTATATATATATATATATATATATATATATATATATATATATATATATATATATATATATATTTCTTAGTAGGGATGGGATCATAGCGTTAAACCTATAAAATGATATATTCCACTCTTTGAACTGAGGCTGAAGCTGTGTTCTTCATTATTCAGAGGATAGCAGCCGACTCAAAGCAGGCAGAGCAGCAACACATCATCAGCAGGGTGAAACCAGCCTGTCTCACAACGGTCTAATCTGTACGATTGTGAAGTTAAATCTCTAATTATAGATTAATTACATCAAGCTTAAAATGTAATGAATGTTTTTACACAAGATGTTGAAGACATTGTAGAGTATCGTGAGAAAAATGCATTATAAAGTGAAAATATAATTATTACTAGAATCAAATTGTTTGAATCAAGGGTGTAGTAATTCGCATTATTTTATTGTCTTGGCATTCATGTCTTCATATCCGTCCCTTGTTGCTGGTAGACGTTAAACCAGACGAAAAGCGGTCCAATGTCAACATGGACCCTGAGCAGGTCACCAGTTAACACGGAGACCACTTCCTGCGGAACACCTCGAACGGCACTTCATCACAGAATCCAGCAGTGTGACAAACGCACGCGCCATTAAGTATGGGTGGCCGTTTGTGCCATACATCGCCTGCGCTTTTAACGGCGCTTTTAACGCCGAGCGCCGCCAGGCGCTTTTATTTTGAAACGCCTTCCGGCGTCTCAAACGCCGAGCGCCGCCAGGCGCTTTTAAACTGAGTGAGGAACTTTTTTCCATATATGTTTTATTGTCCACATGACGTTTGATATATTAAATGTATTAAAATATATTTTTTCCCTTCTAATCAATTTTTCAAAACTGAAATGTTTAAAAATAAAAAAATAAATACTTTTGATCAGGGGTGAGCTCAATGAGGAGACTTAGGGGGTGGAAAATGTTCAAAAAATTACTTATCGGACATGTTTTCAGAGCAGCTAAAGTTTGCGAATAGTCAGAACAGGACAAAAGGATTGTAAATGTTCCCACAGGGAATTTTTTTTACCTTTGAAACAGTTAGATCACATTTTCAAAATGTGATCTAACTGTGATAGAAAAAAAACACAAAGGGATCTTGTGTAAACAAAGAAATCTTGAAGGGTTGAGCCTATATTTCTTTCCTTCTCTCCCTCTATTTATTACAGTTTTTCACAATTGCTAAAACACTAAACCCCACTGCCTGAACCAAATTCTCAGGGGCCTAAACTCATTTTTCGAATCAAACACTCTTTTGGCAAAAACTTAAACACTTAACTTAAACACACGATCTGCTCTTTTTTGCAAAACCTCAGACACATTCTCAGTCACTGAACACATTTCACAACATTTTTGCAAAATTGTAATCACTGGCAGCAAAATGTGAACACAACTCCAACACAACTGTCATCTGTTACACACAACAGCTCCAAACTGAACACACATATTTCTAATGATGAGATCAGACCAAGTGCGCACAAAGACAAGATGCTGGAGACTGAATCTCCAGGACCGTGACCATGCAGGAGTCTGCTTTGGTTCTGTTTGTTTTGGATTTATTTTTTGTTATGACGGTCAATTTAGATATCACTTTGACTTAGATGGGTTTTTTTTTCTAAATGCATTTCAAATACGTAAAATAAAAATTTTCTGTGAACTACACACTCTGAAAACTGCTGGTTACTGTAAAAATAACCCACATTGGGTGGAATTGTTAACCCAGCGCTGGGTCCAAAAGGGACCGAGCCAAAGCTGGGTTATTTCTACCCAGCAGCTGTTTGGGCTGAAGAGTTGACCCTGATGCTGGGTCAGGATTGATCAGCCGGTCTGGGAAGGTTACTTTACAGTAAAAATGTAATCCCTCAGAATTCAGAAACACGTGCCCTCTGCCCTGCCAGGCTGTCAAACCCTCCACTGGAGGCCAGCTGGGGCTCAGGGCAGTTCACTGACAGGGAGAGGAAAAGATTTGAACTAGCAACCTCACAACTGTGAGACAACCACTCTGCCAACTGAGCCACAGCCACACATAAGTATAAGAAGAGGGATGTCATACGTCTTTTCCTTCTTAGCCATTGCAATCATCTTCTGTGAGAACACAGGACTCCAGCTTTCTGCTGCGTTTGTTGCCAGAAGCCTCCAGATGCAAGAAGGAGAAGAAGCTGCAGGAATGTTCAAAATGGTGAAATAACCAGCAGGTTTCAGAGTGAGGACTGCTCCTGTGTCCTCAGTGATTTCATGTAGAGTCTGATGAACGATCCAAGGTCAACATGTTTTACCTGCTGTGTGTGAGATCTGAACGCAGAGTGTGGTTTTGATCACAAGAGAACTGGTTTTGAGGCGATAATTCGATTTTGACAGAAATGTCTGAGGTTTTTGTGAATGCAGTGTGGATTTTTGGATTTGTGTTTAAGGTTTTGAGAAAATGGAGGTTTCAAGAAACGTGTTTTAGCAATTGTGAAAAACTGTAATAACAAATTGTAATCACACATACACATTGTGCAATAAATCATCTTTGTGACCCCAGGCTTGTGACTTCGGAAAAGGATTACATGAAGCCCACTGGTGTGACGATCCAGGAAAAGCAGTGTTCCTCTCTGACAGCAGCCTGCTGGGTGGCTCCCCAGATGTCATGGTGTCCAGTGACTGCATCACTGATAAAATGTCCCTGCAGCCAGAAATAACATGTTTATAAGGGAAATAATTATCTGTGCCTTTGTACCAGTTAAACTGTTGTTTTATGTTGTGTGATTTATTATTAAAAATATAAGCAGTAACAAAATAAATCAAATTATGTCATAATAAATTAAGCGGGAGCCACATAACCAGTGTGAAGATTTGTGTTTAAGTAGTTCAGCATCCCTGACAGTTACTGCCAAACGAATATTCAAATACTTCTTCTAATCATGCATTCAGATATTATTTGAAAAAACTGAATTGCACTGGGAACTGGGGGGGCAATGCAGTATTTGTCAGATAACCTGTCGAATCCTGATCAAACTGCTCCCACCACCAGGAGCGGGGTGCGTCCTCCGTCCTCACACAGATCACGTGATGTTCATCGAGTAACACCTGGTTTTTCTGGGACCGGGCTCTCAAGAGGTGGTGGGCGGCCCTGAAAAGGGCCTTTGTTTTGTTTGGTGCGGTCGCTGGACGGAGCTTCAGCCTCCGAAGCCGTACAGAGTGCGTCCCTGCCTCTTGAGAGCGTAGACCACGTCCATGGCGGTGACGGTCTTCCTCTTGGCGTGCTCGGTGTAGGTGACGGCGTCCCGGATGACGTTCTCCAGGAAGACCTTGAGCACGCCGCGGGTCTCCTCGTAGATGAGGCCGGAGATGCGCTTGACTCCGCCGCGGCGGGCCAGGCGGCGGATGGCGGGCTTGGTGATGCCCTGGATGTTGTCCCGGAGGACCTTCCGGTGCCGTTTGGCGCCTCCTTTGCCCAGACCTTTCCCGCCTTTTCCTCTGCCGCTCATTTTCAGATCTCAGAGTAGAAACACTGACCGAGCCGCGGAGCGCGAGACGGAGATATGAGACACGTCTGAGGACGTAAGAGAAGACGGGGGCGGGCCTCTGGTGCCATCGCTTCTGATTGGCTGCCGCTGTGTTCCGTCACTGAGGTCCACAGAGACCAAGGGACCCGGTCTTCAGACAAACCGGCAGAAATGACAGCGCCCCCCGCTGGCCGTCTGGCGGTACTGCCCCCCAGGAGAGGCCTGGTGCTGGTCCAGGACCAGGACCAGGACCAGGAGATCCCAGTCCTGCTGAGGTTCAGTTCAACCCAACTTTATTCATAAAGCGCCGATTACAACACTGTCATCCAGTCATGAGAGAGAGAGAGAGGGAGAGGGAGAGAGAGGCAGAGAGAGAGGGAGGGGAAAGAGAAAGAGAGAGGGAGACAGACAGACAGAGGGGGGGAGAGAGAGAAAGAGAGACAGACAGGCAGACAGACAGAGAGAGAGGGGGAGGGAGGGAGAGAGAAATAGAGCAAGAGAAAGAAAGAAAGGGGGGGAGAGAGAGAGGGAGAGAGAGACAGACAGACAGACAGATAGACAGTGGGTCAGTCGTTCATTTCGGCTGTATTTTTCCTCCATCGGCGCTGGGTTGCCTTTCGGTCAGAAGGGGGGCCTCCGGCGGTGTCCCGCGGCCCGGCTTGGAGCGCGCATCCGCCGGGCGGCGGAGATCTGGATTCTCCCGGCGAGGAGAGCGCTCCGAGGAGAGACATCCAGCGGCCCAGCGGCCGCGCGTGAGCCGTGCGTCTTCGCGGGTGTCCGGAGCCTCCGTGGAGCAGCTGAGGGCCGTTTTCCAACTCGGCCCCTGGAAGTCAGACGCCGGGGCACCGTGACAGCCGAGGCCGACTCAAAGTGCCTCTCTGCTGGGGAGAGGAGCTCCGCAACGTTCCCATCCGAGCTAATTGTGGCTAAGTTAGCGAAAACTGTCAGCTCTTCAGCTGACCCACCTGAAGACGGTAGACGAGCTGACTTTATGATAACACTGGCGATGAATGAAGAAATACAGCCGAAATGAGCGACTTTGCAGAGATTATGTCCCGCGCTAACGCTCCATTGCTGTGGCTCCCCCGCTAGTGCGGCTACATCGTTTGGATCTAAATAACTTCTGTAGGACTCCGAGCTGCACCATGTTTGAGTGAGTATATGAGCATGACACACCTAGAAATAAGGTCCAGGTGTCAAAAAACCGGAGTTGCCCTTTAAACTGTCCCACAGTCTGGGAGGACCTGACATCCAGGGGGGCTGTTCCAGAGGGAGGGCTGTTCCAGAGGGGGGGCTGTGCCAGAGGGGGGGCTGTTCCAGAGGGGGGGCTGTTCCAGAGGGAGGGCTGTTCCAGAGGGGGGGCTGTTCCAGAGGGGGGGGCAGCTACAGAGAAGGCTCTGTCACCTCTGGTTTTGAGCCTGGCTCTAGGGACAACCGACCGGAGCGGTCAGCTGACCTCAGGCCTCTGGGGGGCGTGTCGGGCTGCAGCATGTCAGTCCGGTATGGAAGGAGCTCAGCACAGGCTGATGTGATCCTGCTTCTTTGTTTCAGTCAGGAGCCGGGCTGCAGTCAGAGGACAGGGTCAGAGGACACGTCCCCGGCTGGACGGCCCACCAGGTCCCTGGTGGACGGACACGTGGACAGCGTCCCGTCAGCAGGAGTTTTGTGGAACCTGCTTCAGTGAGTTCTGCTCTTTCTGCTCTTCCTGCCTTGAAGCTGAGTCACGTGGTGCTATTGCACAACCCAACGGCCCAGCGGCAGACCGGCCAATCACAGACAAGCGATAGCACAGCCTCATTTACATGAAGCCTGTATAAGTACAGTCCCACCGCTGTGGCTCAACACCAGGAAGTGAAAATGCCTGAACCAGCCAAACCCGCGCCCAAGAAGGGCTCCAAGAAAGCCGTGAACAAGACCGCCGGCAAACCGGGCAGGAAGAAGAGGAGGCCCAGGAAGGAGAGCTACGCCATCTACGTGTACAAGGTGCTGAAGCAGGTCCACCCCGACACCGGCATCTCGTCCAAGGCCATGAGCATCATGAACTCCTTCGTCAACGACATCTTCGAGCGCATCGCCTCGGAGGCGTCTCGCCTGGCTCACTACAACAAGCGCTCCACCATCTCCTCCAGGGAGATCCAGACCGCCGTGCGTCTGCTGCTGCCCGGCGAGCTGGCCAAGCACGCCGTGTCCGAGGGCACCAAGGCCGTCACCAAGTACACCAGCTCCAAGTGACCTGCTGCCGCCGCCAAGACCCAAAGGCTCTTCTAAGAGCCGCCCACTGCTCTGAAGACCAGTTCTTCCCCCGGTTCTCTGCTCCAGACCCTGTTCTCCTGTGGTTCTCTGCTCCAGACCCTGTTCTCCTGTGGTTCTCTGCTCCAGACCCTGAACAGCTGCAGGTTTGACTCCTCTGTTCTGGACTCTGGGTTCTGCCTCTCAGGTGGTTCATCAGGAGCCTGAGCTGAAGTCTGTCTGAACTCGTCCTGCTTCCTGTTTATCCGTCAGAGGAGGAGGGATCAGAGGACAGAGAGTATTGCCTGCATTTCCCAGAATGCCCCTCTCCTGAAGAGACCTGCCACCTCCTGTGGGAGGTCCTGAACTGAAATACCACTCATTCCTGTCTTTGTCTCGCTTTTCATCAGCCTGGATGTTACAAAACACACACACACACACACACACACACACACATTCTGACCACGTTTGATGGAAAATAAAAACAGCAGGTTTAGGACTCTGGCCTCGCAGGTCAGGGGTCAGAGGTCAAACTGTTGATATATAAAAAACATTGATCCTGCCTCTCTGTGTGGAGTTCACTCATTTTATCTGTGTGTGTGTGTGTGATGCGCCGCGCTGTCAGAACGGCCGCCAGAGTCTGACGTGCCGCAGTGCATCATGGGACGCCGTGGATACGCCGCCGGCTTCCAGGCAGCCCGGCAGAACCGTGCGGATGTTCAGGTCTTCATCAGGATTGGAGACGGTCTGGACCAGCAGACTTCCTCCTGGACCAGAACCCGGTCCGACCCGTTTCTCTGAACGCTCCAGGAAAAAACCTGGTTTCACTTCTCTGGTTTTTCCTCTGAACGCCATGCTGCCCCGGCCTCTCTCCGCCGCAGGTCCTGAGGTTCTGGGGTCCTGGGGTCCTGGGGTCCTGGGGTCCTGAGGTTCTGGGGTCCTGAGGTTCTGGGGTCCTGAGGTTCTGGGGTCCTGGGGTCCTGAGGTTCTGGGGTCCTGAGGTCCTGAGGTTCTGGGGTCCTGGGGTTCTGGGGTCCTGAGGTTCTGGGGTCCTGGGGTTCTGGGGTCCTGAGGTTCTGGGGTCCTGGGGTCCTGGGGTTCTGGGGTCCTGGAAGGATTTGAACTCCATAAACTGTCTGGACTCCTGAGGATCAGAGCAGACGTCCGTCTCACCGCCAGACGGTTTCAGGGTTAAAACCAGGAGCGCCGCTGCGGGGGCGGAGCCAGCTGCTCCTCCTCCGTCAGCTGACAGAGCCAGGCTCCATATGCTGGGCTAATCCGGTCCAGCTGGTCCAATCCGGTCCAGCTGGTCCTGTCAGCTTCGGTTAGCAGGAAGAGCAACAGCAGATCACCGAGATCCAGCTCAGGGCCACCCAACCCCCCCCCCCCCCTCGGCTGCTGGTCTCAGCGGTCCAGAGGACCAGGGCCGCCCAACCCCCCCCCCGGCTGCTGGTCTCACCGGTCCAGAGGACCAGGGCCGCCCAACCCCCCCCCCGGCTGCTGGTCTCAGCGGTCCAGAGGACCAGGGCCCCGGTCACACAGAGGCAGGAAGCAGGAAGCCGCTGTCCAGCTGGAGCCTCGCTTCACTGAAGCGTTTCATCTCCTGAACCTGAAGCTTGATGATCCTGTGGTCTCCGCACTCCGCCTTCTGACCAGAGGAGCGCTCAGCCATGCGTGGGATTATGTTTCCATGACGATCTCCGTGTAAACATGTTTGAACAGGCGCTTCGTATCGTTACAGTTCACTCACCGCTCACACCAGCGGCTCCAGCTGCTGCTGCCCGAGTGCTCTCCTTCCTGCTGGCGTCTTTAGAAACAGGATGACTGCTGTCAGAGAGGATTCTGGGTCTTGTTCCTCCAGGATCACTTTCTCTTCGTCAGCCATGCTGCTCTCCAGATTAAAAACTTCACTACTCCTTTGTTTTGCGATGCCAGAGCGTGTTCAGGCTTCAAAATAAAACACTCATCCATAAAAGTGTATATTTACGCTTTTATTTACATGTAAAAACCTGTGTGACAGCTTCAGTAGTGATCTGTATAGATATTTATATCAATAATATGCCTCGGAATAAAAAAAAGTCAACCTTTGTAGTCATCTGATTTTGATAAAACGGATGTTGCTCTCTTTTATTTTCCTGTTGCTGCTTTGACATGATGGGAAATGGACTCCGGCTCCGCTGCGCCTCGGCAAAAGTAGAACCGGTCCGAAGTAGTGCGGAGAGCGGTCCGCAGGACGCTGGAGGCCTCGCCGGGCTGCGGCGCTCTGCTGCCGGCGTGCCAGACTGACTCGATGTGTTCCACACAGCACTGCGTCCCTGAGCATGGCGTGCCAGGCCCGCTCTGCGTCATCCAGGAACGAGGAAACTGATCTGATCTCAAACCTTTACAGACCACGTTCTCCGGGTTCTATGAGGCCCGAGACAGACCGGAGGCTCCAGGTTCTCCTGGTTCCGTTAATGTGTCCTCCTGCAGGTGTTCTCCATCAGACCGTCGCAGTTCCGCCGCATCAAAGGACCAAATCTGAGACGAGCGGTCAAACCTGTAATGGAGCAGCCGAGTGGACGGCAGCCAATCACAGCACTGGAGGACCGACGGCAGCCAATCACAGCACTGGAGGACCGACGGCAGCCAATCACAGCACAGACACAAAACACACTGCAGCCAGGACGGAGCAGAACCACATCAACCGGCCAATCAGCGTCCAGCGCCGACGCCCTGGAGGTTCAGTCTGAGTTCTGCTTCAGATCAGCTCTGTTGGAGGGACCGGGAGGAACCCGGGAAAAAGCAGAGTTCTGGGGGTTCTGGTGGATCAGGGGGATCTGGGGGTTCTGGTGGGTCAGGTGGGTCAGGAGGGTCAGGAGGATCTGGTGGTTCTGGTGGATCAGGGGGATCTGGTGGTTGTGGTGGTTCTGGTGGATCAGGGGGATCTGGTGGTTCTGGTGGTTCTGGTGGATCAGAACCGCCTCATCTGCCGTCCGGGCCGCCTCCCCCGACCAGGCAGCTGATCCGGGTCCACCAGGCCGCCGACAGGCTCCGGATCTTCTCGGGGGTCTTCTTCCTCAGGGTGAGCCTCTGGTCCCGGTCCTGGTCCCGGTCCCGGTCCCGGTCCCGGTCCGGCGGCCGGACGCCGGCCAGGATGGCGGCGTCGAAGGCGTCCTTGAGGTTCTGCTGGGTCAGGGCGGAGCACTCGGCGAAGCCGGCGGCGCCGAGCTGCCGGGCCCGGCGCCGGCCGTCCTCCGCGTCCAGCGGCCGCTCGCCGCGCCGCGCCAGCTGGATCAGGACCTGGACGTCCTCCCGCAGGTCCAGCTGGGTCCCGACCAGAACCAGCGGCGCCCCGGGCCGCTGCCGCCGGATCTCCGGGACCCAGCGGCGGGCCAGGTTCTGGAGCGAGGCGGGCCGCACCACGCTGTAGACCAGCAGGAAGACGTCGGCGGTCCGGTAGACCAGCGGGCCCAGGCGGTCCAGATCGTCCTGCAGGGGACAACACAGGGACTGACTGCAGCGGACACACACACACACACACACACATCAAAGACAGCCTCTGCGCGGCGCCGGCTCTCTTCGGGCTCTGGGGCCTCGCCTGTGAACCTCTGACAGCAGCGCAGCGCGGGAACTTCTGTCTGCAAAAACATCTGGAGCTAGAAACCTGTCCGCAGCTCAGCTGTCCGCAATGTCCAAGTAACGGATCCAAATCCTGCGGAGAACCAGAAGGTGGCCGACCCCGCCCACAATCCCCCAACTCCGCCCCCTGGCACCATATATGGTGTGCAGATGAACTCATGAATGAAATGTGGGTACAGTAGAGGGCGCGGCGCAGAGCGCCGTGACCTGCAGGAAGGACGGTAAACGACCCAGGAAGCGACTCTTCAGGAGACAGAAACCCGAACCCTCATGGCGAGGAGGAGAGCCGGTCTGCCGTCCTCTCTGGAGGACACAGCAGAGGGACAGACGGAGACACTGAGTGGAGCAGGACCAGAGCCATCGGGACTCTACTGCTGGAGTGAGGAAAGTGTCCCACTTGAAGGAGAGCTGTCAGAATCCAGAGAGTCTCCACATGGCAGAAACACCTTAAAACAAACCCAACATCAGCATGTAGTGAACTGGTTCCACAGCCTGACGGAGCGTCCAGGCTTCATCACAGCAGGTTTAACGCTCTGCAGCTCAGAGAGGCTGAGGACCCGGAGGATTCGGGTTCAGAGGTCAGACATGGCCGTGGCGACACAGCAAACACTTTCTGTGTCAATTTTCCATTTGAGTGAGAACAATTTGAAGTGTGTATCATGAGAAGAATTATTATGTACAAGAGACGGTAGGTATTTGTAAGTGCAGAGACAAAGACAGTTATTTAACTTTTATCTGTTATCATACTGTACATATGTATCTGTCTCAAGAGTTTATTTTAGTGCTGTCAGTTTTAATCGTGATTAATCCATTGAGGTTTGCCAGTTGGGTCAAAGAAAAGAACTCCAGGATAATAGTCTTTTTCCTGACATTGGGACTGATTTATGAGGATTAGCTTCTTCATTGCGATTAATCTCAACGTTAAAGGTGCTGTAGGCAGGATTCCGCATCTCCGCCATCTTGCTTAGGGTTACCTAATTAAGATGGCGATTTGACCCATCTAAGATGGCGATTTGAAACCCAGCACAGCCAATCCTGTCCTGTTTTCTCTGACATCACGCCCTTACGCAAGTTAAGCCCCTCCCACAAGAACGTGCGACGAGCGCCCCTCGACCAATCACGGTTAGAGCCTCAGGGGCTCTTCTGATTGGTCAAAGATACCTGGAGCTGTGGAGATTCCTTTTCAGCTCAGAACAGAGACAGATGGAAACGCTGCGCCCTCGCGGTAGAGCAGTTATGCTACACTCCTAAAGGATTATCAATGGATACTCTAACATTTAATCCAAAGAAAACACAGAAACATTAGCATTGACTAGCAAAATCCTGCCTACAGCAGCTTTAAAAAAGTTCATTGCTGACAGCTCTCCATGAATTAATCACGATTAATTGCGATCAACGCGATTAAAACTGACAGCACTAGTTTATTTAACTGATATCTGTTATTAGTATGGTCTACATATCTGTCCGTCTTAAACGTACAGTATATCTTAATTGTCTATCTGCTCATGTATATCTTGATATCTGTTATTTATCTCATTATGTCTGTCTTAGATCTCTGTGCCAATTATGTTTGATTTATATCTGTCAGTTTATATCTATTACTTAATTATATCTGTCTTAAATTTGTATTTATATTATATTCAATTTATATTTAATAATTAGTTGTGTCGGTCAGTATATTTCTGTTATGTAATTATATCTATCCTAATTTTGCATAAATTATATCTAACTTTTCCTTGTATGGTTGGTTTTTTTTGTATTTTTCTACTTTTCTTTCTCCGTTTCTTGCCGCTGCGAACCTGCAGTTTCTCCATGCGGACAAATAAAGGACTTTCATTCCGTTTCCTTCTGCTTCCTCGTCTCCTCCTAGTTCCTCTGGACTGCGCTGTCCTTACGGCAGCTGCTGTGTTGGCGGCGAGGACCAGAGTCCCACGCGGTACCAGGTCTGGCTCAGAGGAGCCGCTGCGCAGAGTCTGGGGCTGGTTTTGTGCAGCGAGCTTTATGGGTAAGACCCCTGGTCCGTCTGTCCACCGTCCTGTTCTGGATCCACTGTGGTTCAGGATCCCGTCCTGCTGGGATTGGTCCAGATGGTCCAGATGGTCCAGATGGTCCAGATTAGTCCAGATTAGTCCAGATTGGTCCAGCTGTAAGAACACCAAGACGACTGAAGGGGTGTCCACTCCAGCAGCGAGCCTCACCTGGCAGAGGACTCTGTCCCCCTGGAGGACTCTGTCCCCCTGGAGAAGTTGTCTTCTGTCCCAGAATGAGTCGATCTCTGTCTGGACATGGACTGTCCCTCACCGGGCTTGTCCAGCTTTCTGCTGAGTGTGTGTGTTGTCTGCAGTGCCACACACACCTCTGGACGGCGGGAGGACGGTCCCGTGGACGTCCCTGGACGTCCCTGACTCAGCTCCATGCTGATTCGTCACGTTTGTTTTTTTCCTTCCTCGGGAGACTCTGGACCGTCCGTCCATCTGAAGACATTTCGCTTCCTCTAAATCTGATTTTCTCATTTTCAATAAAACTCTCCACAGCCAATCAGAAGGGTCAAAGGTCACAATGGCAAAAACAGCCTGAATCAGACTAAGAAGGCAGGAAAAGCTGCAGTCATGACAAAGTACATGAAATAAAGTAAACAGAGTGAAAATAAAAGACTTTGGGAGGAGTGCGTTACCGCCACCGACCAGCAGAGGGCGACGCCGCGCAGAGTGGGAGAGCCCTGAAACACTGGCAGGCTCCAGCCAGCAGGGGGCGCTGTGCGCTGCGGAGGGTCAGGCACTAAAGCAGGCTGCGGGGCGCGCGACACAAACACAGACTCCTAATGTCAAGGCGGCTCAGCTGATCAGGACCGATCAGGACCGATCAGCTGATCAGGACCGATCAGGACCGATCAGCTGATCAGGACCAATCAGGACCGATCAGGACCGATCAGGACCGATCAGCTGACCAGGACCAATCAGGACCGATCATCTGATCAGGACCGATCAGGACCAAACAGGACTGATCAGGACCGATCAGGACCGATCAGGACTGATCAGGACTGATCAGCTGATCAGGACCAATCAGGACCGATCAGCTGATCAAGACCGATCAGGACTGATCAGGACCAAACAGGACTGATCAGGACGGATCAGGACCGATCAGGACCGATCAGCTGATCAGGACCGATCAGGACCGATCAGGACTGATCAGCACCAATCAGCTGATCAGGACCAATCAGGACCGATCAGCTGATCAGGACCGATCAGGACCGATCAGGACCAAACAGGACCGATCAGCTGATCAGGACCAATCAGGACCGATCAGGACTGATCAGCTGATCAGGACCAATGAGCTGATCAGGACCAATCAGGACCGATCAGCTGATCAGGACCGATCAGGACCGATCAGGACCAAACAGGACCGATCAGCTGATCAGGACCGATCAGGACCGATCAGGACTGATCAGCTGATCAGGACCAATGAGCTGATCAGGACCAATCAGGACCGATCAGCTGATCAGGACTGATCAGGACCGATCAGGACTGATCAGGACTGATCAGCTGATCAGGACCAAACAGGACCGATCAGCTGATCAGGACCGATCAGGACCAATCAGGACCGATCAGCTGATCAGGACCGATCAGCTGTGAGGAAGAAGAGGATGAGTGTCTCCCAGTCAGACAGACCGGAGGGGACAGGGGGACAGCAGGACAGGAGGACAGGGGGACAGGTGAGCAGGAGGACAGGGGGACAGGGGGACAGGATGAGTCTCACCTGTCCAGCCGTGTCGCAGAGCTGCAGCCTCACCGGCTTCCCGTCCACCGCCACCATCACTGCAGAGACCACAGGTCAGAGGTCAGAGGTCAGCAGTCACAGAGAAGAAGCGGGCTCCGTGCGTCGCGCCCCGCGCGAACCGCGCACCCCGCGCTACCTGTGAAGTTGTCCAGCGCCGTGGGGACGTAGTCCGCCGGGAAGCCGTTGGTGGTGTAGCTGAGCACCAGGCTGGTCTTCCCCACCGCGGCGTCCCCCACCAGGACGCAGCTCACCCGCCGCTCCGGCGCCGACCCGGAGCGCCGCCGCTTGTCCCGGTTCCTGGCGCGCCTGGGCGGCGGCGGCGGCGGCGCGGGGCCGAGCTCCGGCCCGCACACCGGGTCCGACACGCGGCGACACTTCTGCTGCTCTGCGGTGTCCTGCGGGAGCATGGCTGCGTGGCGGCGCGCGGGAGAAGCGGCTCAGATCTGCCGGAGACTCCGCGCGAGCTCCATATGTGTGTGTGTGTGTGTGTGTGCGTGTGGCACGGCCGCTCAGCGGGAGCTCCTGATTGGCTTTCTCGCTGCATCTGCTGCTCGTGCGTGATAAGAGGCTTAAGCTGGCGCGCGGAGCCGCATGAAGCTGGGAGAGCCGTCAGCAGAGACCTCCAGGCCCCCCCGGGGGGGAGGAGGAGGAGGAGGAGCAGAGGACAGCACTCTTCATCACTCCCTTCACTTCAGCCAGTCTGCAGGGAGCGGCATGGTGCAGCAGTGGAGAGCACTGCCACCGCGCCGTGACTGATTCCTGGTTCGAGTCCTCAATCCGTTGCTGAAAGGCTGAATGGAGGCTGTGTGTGTGTGTGTGCGTGTGTGTGTGTGTGTGTGTGTGTGTGTGTCCATCAGCGGTTTGCAGAAGGAAGTCTCCAGTATCAGAACCACAACAAGTTCTATCAAACTTCTCCAAACAAAACTGTGACGAAAGAAGTCTCCTGTCCCTCTGTCCTCCCGTCCTCCTGTCCTTCTGTCCCTCTGTCCCTCCGCCCTCCTGTCCTCCTGTCCCACTGTCCTTCTGTCCCTCTGTCCTCCTGTCCCACTGTCCTCCCGTCCTTCTGTCCCTCTGTCCTCCTGTCCCTCTGTCCTCCTGTCCTTCTGTCCCTCTGTCCTCCTGTCCTCCTGTCCCACTGTCCTCCCGTCCTTCTGTCCCTCTGTCCTCCTGTCCCTCTGTCCTCCTGTCCCTCTGTCCTCCTGTCCCACTGTCCTTCTGTCCCCCTGCAAGGACATGACAGTGTTATTGTCCTCTGTCCTCCTCCTGCCGGGGTGATGGTGGACATCAGTTCTGTTATCAAGACCAGCTCCGTCCATCTGAGGACTCAGGACAAAATCAGTCTGATCTTCCTCTGGTGGACTTGGACAGCGAGCCACGCTTTGATCACTTCTGGTTGGATTATTGGGATGCTTTGTATGTTGGGCTGGACCAGGGCTGGACCAGGGCTGGACCAGGGCAGGACCAGGGCAGGACCAGGGCAGGACCAGGGCTGGACCAGGGCTGGACCAGGGCAGGACCAGGCAGGACCAGGGCAGGACCAGGGCTGGACCAGGGCTGGACAGGGAGGACCAGAGCAGGACCAGGGAAGGACCAGGGCTGGACCAGGGCAGGACCAGGGCAGGACCAGGGCTGGACCAGGGCTGGACCAGGGAAGGACCAGAGCAGGACCAGGGAAGGACCAGGGCAGGACCAGGGCTGGACCAGGGCTGGACCAGGGCAGGACCAGGGCTGGACCAGGGCTGGACCAGAGAAGGACCAGAGCAGGACCAGGGAAGGACCAGGGCTGGACCAGGGCAGGACCAGGGCAGGACCAGGGAAGGACCAGGGATGGACCAGGGAAGGACCAGGGAAGGACCAGGGCTGGACCAGGGCTGGACCAGAGCAGGACCAGAGCAGGACCAGGGAAGGACCAGGGCTGGACCAGGCAGGACCAGGGCTGGACCAGGCAGGACCAGGGAAGGACCAGGGCTGGACCAGGGAAGGACCAGGGAAGGACCAGGGCTGGACCAGAGCAGGACCAGAGCAGGACCAGGGAGGACCAGGGCTGGACCAGGGCAGGACCAGGGAAGGACCAGGGCTGGACCAGGCTGGACCAGAGCAGGACCAGAGCGGACCAGGAAGGACCAGGGCTGGACCAGGGCAGGACCAGGGAAGGACCAGGGCTGGACCAGGGCTGGACCAGAGCAGGACCAGAGCAGGACCAGGGAAGGACCAGGGCTGGACCAGGGCAGGACCAGGGCTGGACCAGGGCAGGACCAGGGCTGGACCAGAGCAGACCAGGAAGGACCAGGGCTGGACCAGGGCTGGACCAGAGCAGGACCAGAGCAGGACCAGGGAAGGACCAGGGCTGGACCAGGGCTGGACCAGAGCAGGACCAGAGCAGGACCAGGGAAGACCAGGGCTGGACCAGGGCTGGACCAGAGCAGGACCAGAGCAGGACCAGGGAAGGACCAGGGCTGGACCAGGGCTGGACCAGAGCAGGACCAGAGCAGGACCAGGGCTGGACCAGAGCAGGACCAGGGAAGGACCAGGGAAGGACCAGGGCTGGACCAGAGCTGGACCAGAGCAGGACCAGGGAAGGCAGGGCTGGACCAGGGCAGGACCAGGAAGGACCAGGGCTGGACCAGAGCAGGACCAGGGCTGGACCAGGGAAGGACCAGGGAAGGACTAGGGCTGGACCAGAGCAGGACCAGAGCAGGACCAGGGAAGGACCAGGGCTGGACCAGGGCAGGACCAGGGAAGGACCAGGGCTGGACCAGGGCTGGACCAGAGCAGGACCAGAGCAGGACCAGGGAAGGACCAGGGCTGGACCAGGGCAGGACCAGGGAAGGACCAGGCTGGACCAGGGCTGGACCAGAGCAGGACCAGAGCAGGACCAGGGAAGGACCAGGGCTGGACCAGGGCAGGACCAGGGCTGGACCAGGCAGGGCAGGACCAGGGCTGGACCAGAGCAGGACCAGGGAAGGACCAGGGCTGGACCAGGGCTGGACCAGAGCAGGACCAGAGCAGGACCAGGGAAGGACCAGGGCTGGACCAGGGCTGGACCAGAGCAGGACCAGAGCAGACCAGGGCTGGACCAGGGCTGGACCAGAGCAGGACCAGAGCAGACCAGGGAAGGACCAGGGCTGGACCAGGGCTGGACCAGAGCAGGACCAGGGAAGGACCAGGGCAGGACCAGGGCAGGACCAGGGCTGGACCAGGGAAGGACCAGGGATGGACCAGGGAAGGACCAGGGAAGGACCAGGGCTGGACCAGGGCTGGACCAGAGCAGGACCAGAGCAGGACCAGGAAGGACCAGGGCTGGACCAGGGCAGGACCAGGGCTGGACCAGGGCAGGACCAGGGAAGGACCAGGGCTGGACCAGGGAAGGACCAGGGAGGACCAGGGCTGGACCAGAGCAGGACCAGAGCAGGACCAGGGAAGGACCAGGGCTGGACCAGGGCAGGACCAGGGAAGGACCAGGGCTGGACCAGGGCTGGACCAGAGCAGGACCAGAGCAGGACCAGGGAAGGACCAGGGCTGGACCAGGGCAGGACCAGGGAAGGACCAGGGCTGGACCAGGGCTGGACCAGAGCAGGACCAGAGAAGGACCAGGGAAGGACCAGGGCTGGACCAGGGCAGGACCAGGGCTGGACCAGGGCAGGACCAGGGCTGGACCAGAGCAGGACCAGGGAAGGACCAGGCTGGACCAGGGCTGGACCAGAGCAGGACCAGAGCAGGACCAGGGAAGGACCAGGGCTGGACCAGGGCTGGACCAGAGCAGGACCAGAGCAGGACCAGGGAAGGACCAGGGCTGGACCAGGGCTGGACCAGAGCAGGACCAGAGCAGGACCAGGGCTGGACCAGAGCAGGACCAGGGAAGGACCAGGGAAGGACCAGGGCTGGACCAGAGCTGGACCAGACAGAGCAGGACCAGGAGGACCAGGGGGACAGGGCTGGACCAGGGAAGGGACAGGGCTGGACCAGGGAAGGACAGGGCTGGACCAGGGCTGGACCATGGGAAGGACCAGGGCTGGACCACAGCTGACCAGGGCTGGACCAGGGAAGGACCAGGGCTGGACCAGGACTGGACCAGGGAAGGACCAGGGCTGGACCAGGGCTGGACCAGGGAAGGACCAGGGCTGGACCAGGGCTGGACCAGGGCTGGACCAGGACTGGACCAGGGAAGGACCAGGGCTGGACCACAGCTGGACCAGGATGGACCAGGGCTCCTGCAGCGCCTGCAGAGTGTCCAGAATGCTGCAGCCCGGCTCTGACTGAAACAAGAAGCAGGATCACATCAGCCTGTGCTGAGCTCCTTCCATACCGGACTGACATGCTGCAGCCCGACACGCCCCCCAGAGGCCTGAGGTCAGCTGACCGCTCCGGTCGGTTGTCCCTAAAGCCAGGCTCAAAACCAGAGGTGACAGAGCCTTCTCTGTAGCTGCCCCCCCCTCTGGAACAGCCCCCCCTCTGGAACAGCCCCCCCTCTGGAACAGCCCCGCCCGGTGTCAGGTCCTCCCAGACTGTGGGACAGTTTAAGTCCAGACTGAAAGCACAGCTCTTCTGGAAGGTTTTCTAAACACTAGTGAAACTGGAGGATATTCTTGGTGTCTCGTTTGTCTTCTCTGTGTTTTATTATATGTTTAGTTGAGCCTGTTATTTTCATCTATTTATTCTATCTTTTTCTTTTTACTTTGGTCAACAGAAGTTGTTTTTTTAAATGTGCTCTATAAATAAAATAAAATTGAATTGAATTGGATTTTATAATCACTGTTATGGTTTTTATCTTTGAATCGTCACAGTATTGTTTCCATATTAATTATTATATTTTATTTTGATTCATACTGAGTTTCAACATGATGAAAACAGGAAATCCTCAAATGCAACATCTGTCTCATTAAAAGCGTCTGCATCTCTACAAACTACTATCAACTACGAGAAGCGTGAAATACTGCTGTTTTCAGTCTGATCTTCCTCCACTCCTCTTCTTCTTCTTCTTCTGGTCGGTTCAGTTCAGCCTCCTCTGGAGAAACAGAAGCTGCAATTTAACGATTTAACCCCAACAAAAAACAGAGAGAGAGAGAGAGAGACAGAGAGAGAGGGAGGAGAGAGAGAGGGAGAGAGAGAGTCAGAGAGAGGCAGAGAGAGAGAGAGAGAGAGGCAGAGAGAGGCAGAGAGAGAGAGAGAGGGAGAGGAGAGAGAGAGGGGAGAGAGAGAGGGAGAGAGAGAGAGAGAGAGGGAGAGAGGGAGAGAGAGAGAGAGAGAGAGAGGGAGAGAGAGGGAGAGAGGGAGAGAGAGGGAGAGAGAGGGAGGGAACACAACAAAGAACACACACATTCACACACACACTAATCCTGTTAGTCCCACCTGGACACACACACCTGGAGACACACACACCTGGACACACACACCTGGAGACACACACACCTGGAGACACACACCTGGAGACACACACACCTGGACACACACACCTGGAGACACACACACCTGGAGACACATACCTGGAGACACAAACCTGGACACACACACCCGGAGACACACCTGGAGACACACCTGGAGACACACACCTGGACACACACACCTGGAGACACACACACCTGGAGACACACACCTGGAGACACACACACCTGGAGACACACCCGGAGACACACCTGGAGACAGGTGTCTCTGGATGAGTGTCTCAGGCTGCAGTCACAACCGCGCTTCAGGCTCACTACACCCAGACCCTGATTCACAACCTGACTTCACAGCAGCAGGCCAGCTCTCTGCTGCCCCCCAGTGGACAGAAGCAGCATCACCGGGATCCTGTGGAGCCTTCAGTCCCTGCAGCAGCTCAGCAGAACCCTGCTTCAGGCCGGAGGCGGAACGGAACGCCGGCCGTTTCCTCGGAACGCCGCAGAACGTCAGAGCGCCGCTGTCGGTCCCGGAAGGAGGAAAGAAGCAAGACAGGAGACAGGAAGTAGCAACCCGGGGAGACAAGTCTGGTCCTGACCAACGCTTCAGCTTCAGGTCTGAGCCGGTGTCCTCCTTCAGAACCTCACGGTCCGTTTATGCCCTGTGGGGCAAAGCAGGCGTCGTGGAACGCCGAGGTCATGGAACCGCCAACGAGGTCATGGAACCGCCACGAGGTCGTGGAACCGCCAACGAGGTCATGGAACCGCCAACGAGGTCGTGGAACCGCCAACGAGGTCATGGAACCGCCAACGAGGTCATGGAACCGCCAACGAGGTCATGGAACCGCCAACGAGGTCGTGGAACCGCCAACGAGGGTCATGGAACTGCCAACGAGGGTCGTGGAACCGACGAGGTCATGGAACCGCCAACGAGGTCGTGGAACCGCCAACGAGGTCGTGGAACCGCGAACGATGGTCATGGAACCGACGAGGTCATGGAACCGCCAACGAGGTCATGGAACCGCCAACGAGGTCGTGGAACCGCCAACGAGGTCATGGAACCGCCAACGAGGTCAGGAACCGCCAACGAGGGTCGTGGAACGACGAGGTCATGAACCGCCAACGAGGGGCAGGTCATGGAACGCGGAACGGAGGTCATGGAAACCCCGACGAGGCAGGAACGCCAACGAGGTCGTGGAACCGACGAGGTCATGGAACCGCCAAACCGAGGTCTGAACCAACGAGGTCGTGGGACGACCGCCAACGAGGTCGTGGAACCGCAACGAGGTCATGGAAACCGCGATCTGGAACCTGCCAACGAGGTCATGGAACCGCCAACGAGGTCGTGAACCGACGGGCATAACATGCAAAAACATGAAATAAAACTGGAGAAGTGATCGATATGAGCAAAGATCTGAAACCAAAGACTGACTCAGCTGAGTGTTCATAGAAACTACTGCTGCTGTACTGCTGGTATACTAGTACTGCTGCTACTGCTAGTACTGCTGGTACTGCTGGTACTGCTGGTACTGCTGGTACTGCTGTACTGCTGGTACTGCTAGTACTGCTGGTACTGCTGCTACACACTTCTCCAGAACACAACCGGTTTTGGGCACTGACAACGCTGCATAACAGGATTAGGACAAGAGTCAGACACACACACACACACACACACACACACACACACTCACACACACACACACAAGCTGCCACTCCCCCCTGCTCCTCCAGACCCTGATCTGGATCTTCAGACCAGCGAACACATTAACTCAATTTAGAGTTTGGGATTAAGCCCCCCCCCCCCCCCCCCCCCCCCACGTTATAACACACACACACACACAAACACACACACCGTCATCCTCCTCCGTCTCTCTCCTCATCTCTCTCTTTGACAGGATCAGCTGAGCCCCCCCTCCCCGGGGGGGTCGGGGTTCGGGCTCCATAGTTATGGCTGAGGCCATCTGTCACCGCCTGCATTCACGCAGCCACCAGAAGGCCGCAACATGTGCACGTTTAAATGGAGAACCCAACTTTCCCAGGACACACAGGCCTGACCCCGGCAGCCGCGGCCCCCACCACCCCCACACCCCCCCACACCGCCACACCCCCCCACACCCCCCTACACACAACCCCCCACCTGCACCGCCTCAGCCCCACCCACCTGCCACACCCTCCTCCACCAACAGCGCCAAGACACACTGCCTGTATGTGAATCAGTGAATTAGCACACACACACACACACACACACACACACACACACACACACACACACACACACACACACACCACAACAATATCCACCACTGCCCCCCGGGGGCTGCAGGGCCTGAGGAGCAGCAGCTTCTTTACACACCTTGCATGGCAGCTGATGGTGAAGTGTGTGTGTGTGTGTGTGGTGTGTGTGTGTGTGTGTGTGTGGTGTGTGTGTGTGTGTGTGTGTGTGTGTGTGGTCCTGGAAGGGGGATGAGGGCATCCAGTCTGGTAGATGTGTGGGAAAGGGAGAGATCAGCTGATGGTAAAAAACCGTCTGTGGAGAGGGAGGCTGTGTGTGTGTGTGTGTGTGTGTGTGTGTGTGTGTGTGTGTGTGTGTGTGTGTGTGTGTGGGAGCGGCGGGGGGTGGGGTGAGTGTCACACGCTTCTGCTTTGTGGCTCGGTCAACAGGCGTGTGCCACGGTGTCGTCTGGCCGCCCCTCGCCTGCTGTCCGGCTGGGGGGGGGGGGGGGGGGGGGGGGGGGGGGGGGGGGGGGGGCATGAGAACCCGGGGCCCCGGCCCTTTAATGAGGGCCGTGCTGTTTCTTATCAAAGATGGACAAGCCATCATTACAATGATCATTAGAAGCTGCACAAAGGAGCAGGGTCCCTCAGCCGGGATGGGAAAATCCTGCAGGGGGGGGGGGGGGGGGGGGGGGGGGGGGGGGGGGCAGGGGGGTGAGAGAGAAGAAAAGAAAGTCTGTGGATGTATCAATTTAGCGGATCTGCAACAGGAAGGTCTGGCGACGCTCATCAGCTGATTCTGCAGCTGGACTCACATTCTGCCCGAGCGCTGGACGAGCCGTAGGTCTGGGCTTCACAGAACCTCCAGAACGGTTCCTCTCCTCCAGGCTTCACAGAACCTCCAGAACGGTTCCTCTCCTCCGGGCTTCACAGAACCTCCAGAACGGTTCCTCTCCTCCGGGCTTCACAGAACCTCCAGAACGGTTCCTCTCCTCCGGGCTTCACAGAACCTCCAGAACGGTTCCTCTCCTCCGGGCTTCACAGAACCTCCAGAACGGTTCCTCTCCTCCGGGCTTCACAGAACGTTACAGACGATGAATCCCGGGGAAAGGTTCGGAACGCTTCCCGGTGTTTCCAGCAGGGGGCAGATGCTTCATAGATCCATGTTTTACAGTTTTTCACAACTGCTGAAACACATTTCTTGAAACCTCCATTTTCTGAAAACCTTAAACACAAATCCAGAAATCCACGCTACATTCACAAAACCTCAGACTTTTCTGTCAAAATCAAAACTGTCAGCTGAAAACCAGCTCTCCTGTGTTCCAAACCACTCTGCGTTCAGATCTCACACACAGCAGGTAAAACCTGTTCACCTTGGATCGTTCATCAGACTCTACATGAAATCACTGAGGACACAAGCAGCAGTCCTCACTCTGAAACCTGCTGGGTCTTTTTTCCAACCCTGTCCTGGGTAGCCCTGGATTTTGTGCAGATTGAGTCACTTTTACCCAAAATGAGGTGAATCGTGTCGATCCCAGCAGTGAGGTGATGATTCTGTGGCTGAAGGGAAGAGAAGAATCTCTATTTTGAACATTCCTGCAGCTTCTTCTCCTTCTTGCATCTGGAGGCTTCTGGCAACAAACACAGCAGAAAGCTGGAGTCCAGTGTTCTCAGTGAGGACTACTGAAATGGCTCAGAAGGAAAAGACATATGGCCTCCCTCTCTTTACACTCAGTGTGGCTGTGGCTGAGCTGGTAGAGTGGTTGTCCAGCAGTTGTGAGGTTGCTAGTTCAAATCTTTTCCTCTCCCTGTCAGTGAACTGCCCTGAGCCCCAGCTGGCCTCCAGTGGAGGGTTTGACAGCCTGGCAGGGCAGAGGGCACGTGTTTCTGAATTCTGAGGGATTACATTTTTACTGTAAAGTAACCTTCCCAGACCGGTCTGATCAATCCTGACCCAGCATCAGGGTCAACTCTTCAACCCAAACAGCTGCTGGGTAGAAATGACCCCGCTTTGGCTCGGTCCCTTCTGGACCCAGCGCTGGGTTAACAATTCCACCCAATGTGGGTTATTTTACAGTAACCAGCAGTTTTCAGAGTGTGTAGCACAGAACATGTTTATTTTACGTATTGTAAATGCATTTAGCAAAAAGAAAAAAAAAAAAAAAAAACAGCATGGAAGTCAAAGTGATTTCTAAATTCACTGTCACAACAAAAAATAAATCCAAAACAAACAGAACCAAAGCAGACTCCTGCAGGGTCCTGGTCCTGGAGGCTCAGTCTCAGCGTCTTGTCTCTGGGCTCTTGGTCTGATCTCATCATTAGAAATATGTGTGTTCAGTTTGGAGCTGTTGTGTGTAACAGATGACAGTTGTGTTGGAGTTGTGTTCACATTTGCTGCCAGTGATTAGAATTTTGCAAAATGTTATGAAATGTGTTCAGTGACTGAGAATGTGTCTGAGGTTTTGCAAAAGGAGCAGATGGGTTTTGCACATGAGCATCGGACCTGAACAGTGTTTAAGTTTTTGCCAAAAGAGTGTTTGATTCGAAAATGAGTTCAGGCCCCTGAGAGTCTGGTTCAGGCGGCGGGGTTAGTGTTTCAGCAATTGTGAAAAAACTGTAAAAGAGGAGCAGCGGAACCCTGCAGCTGGTTCCAGGAGGAACTCACAGCTCTGCAGCCTTTCTGTTTCACTCATGTTTCCAGTTTGGAGCCGAGATGTTCGTGACTGAAATCAGGATTTGGATGAGTCAGCAGAACCTTTCCTCCGGAACCTTCTATTCACTGAGCATCAGGGCCTCGAACTGAAACCTCCAGTTACAATGACGGGAAAAGATTTGATGTCTGAGAGACGGTCTGGTACCAGACGATGATCCAAACACTGATAAGAGCAACGAAACCGATGATAAGAAGAACAAAACCGATGATAAGAAGAATAAAACTGATGATAAGAGGAATAGCAGCGATGATAACTGGAATTGAGGAGAACGACACTGGGTCGTTCCGTCTCCAGCAGCAGCTCTTCTGATCTGCATTATGTTCGGTCTCAGTTGCCGTTCGGTCCCAGAAGAAGGCAGCACCAGGTTTTGGTGGTGTGTGTTCACGTTTTGCTTTTACACCCAATAAGAAGGAGGAGGTTTCAGCCGTCGTTCTGGAACATACTTCAGAGGTCCAGAATTCTTGAACTGATCAAGCTAGAAGCGTGAAATTCACAGGAACATTTCATTTTTCACTGCTAGCTGCAAACAATCATGTTTTTTAGCCCGAGTCTGAGTGTGAAACTTTTTATGGGGGTAGAATTCCTGAAAAATAAAAGAAAGAAAAGAAAATCTTAATTTCGCCCATGTTTGAACGGCCTGTTTTTTCATCTAAAAAATATTAAAACAGCATTTCTTTCTTCAGTGCGGGTCTTACTGACACGCTAAAACCACTGTCAGTGGCGGCGCCGGAGTATTTTTTCTGGTGGGGCCGAGGCGGGGCTGAGCCATGTTGTGGCTCTAAAAAATCCAGAACTTCAATGTGAATGTATATTTGAATAAAACACCCCGGCTCCATCTGCATGCGCTGAGAACACGGTCGCTCCCTGGGTCCAGCCAACTTTCCCCGTTTGCTGCATTTTTGTCCGTGTGAGGCTTCCGTAGCGCACTGAGCACGCTCATCCAGCATTCATACAGGCGGACATCCGGGCATTTGGCCAACATCCGGGTCCGTCGCCCATAGCAACCAGTGCAAAGGGGAACGCCGTCGTCTCCGCTCGCTTAGACAGAGTAAAGACGTGCAACACGAGGGAAGAGCTAAGATGGTTAACAGTCGTTGTGCGGTCGGCTGCACCAACAACAAAAGGAAAAACCCTACTCTGTCATTTTATACGATACCGGGTGAGAGTACGGAACCAGAGCGGCGCCGACTGTGGCTGCAAGACAATAATAGAAAGTCGACATCGAATTCAGAAAATGGTCTGCCCCCTCTCCACATCAACTTATGGGCATCTAAGATCTCATTACACACATGTACTCCGCTCATTTTACTTCAGGTATGGATTTATTACTCCTGATACCTTTCAGCGTTTTTTTTGTCTTTTTCCACCCTGTCCTCCTCTTCGTTCCTCGTCCTCCTGCACTGTCTCCTCCTCTAACCTGGGCTGTATGGAGACGCTGACCGAGCGTCCTCTTTTTCCCGGACATGTCCACTTTTCACGTCCTGTCCGGGGCGTCCGGCGGGTTTTATAAATTCAGGAAAATGTCCAGTTTTCACTGTTTTTTACAGCACAATTACACATGAATGTAAACTGACCGCGCTTTGTACACAATGCTATGATACCAGATTACTTTGTTGCAGGAGTGTAATTATACACACAGACGGAGCGCTGCGGTCACGTGAGCTGCACGTTCACTGGCTGTGCGCAAATACACCGAGCATTACGGCAACACCGTTCCCAAACCCATTTCAAAACAGCTCACTGCATGTAATACATTATATATTACTGCACTTCATAAATTATACATTACTTTCATAAATACTATGAAGTATGATTACTGTGTACTTTCCCTCTAATTTGTTGCCAAAGTTCATTAGACATAGTAACACAAGCCATTGTTATCTGACTTTGAAGTCTAAAAAAATACCTTATTTCAATAAGCAGTCCATAATATTAGTACTGTTGGACTTAATACATTACATATCACTTGCACAAGTACTTTGAAGTACTTTTACTGTGTACTTTTCCTGTAATTTGTTACCAAAGTTTCCTGTTGATGTAAATAAAAGTCAATTTCGCCTGACTTTCAAGTGCAATAAAATCCTGTTTTTCAATAAGTAGGCAATGAAATCAGTACTGCTGTACTTAATACATTACAAATTACTTGCACAAGTACTATGGAGTACTTTTACTGTGTACTTTCCTGTAATTCATTCGACAAAGTTCCCATTGATGTGAATAAAAGCCATTGTTGCTGAATTTGAAGTGCAATAAAATCCTTTTTTCAATATAGTAGTCCAAAATATTATACTGTTGAACTCAATACATTACATATTACTTGTGCAATGACTATGAAGTACTTTTGCTGTGTACTGTCCTGTAATTCATTGCCAAATTTCCCTGTTGTTATAAATAAAAGCCAATTTCGCCTGACTTTGAAGTGCATTAAAATCCTTTTTTTCCATAAGTAGTCCACGAAATCAGTACTGCTGGACTTAGTACATCACATATTACTTGTACAAGGACTTTGAAGTACTTTTACTGTGTACCTTAATTGTAATTTGTCACCAAAGTTCCCTGTTGGTGTGAGTAAAAGCCATTGTCGCCTGACTTTGAAGTGCAATAAAATCCTTTTTTTCAATGAGTAGTTCACAAAATCAGTACTGCTTGACTTAATACAATACATATTACTTGTACAAGTACTATGAAGTACTTTTACTGTGCAATTTTCCTGTAATTTGTCACCAAAGTCAGGCAAATTGGCTTTTATTTACAACAGGGAACTTTGGCAATGAATTACAGGAAAACTACACAGTAATAGTATTTCATAGTACTTGTGCAAGTAATATGTAATGTGTTAAGTCCAGCAGTACTGATTTTGTGGACTTCTTATTGAAAAAAGGATTTTAATGCACTTCAAAGTCGGCGACAATGGCTTTTATTTACAACAACAGGGAACTTTTGCGACAAATTACAGGAAAAGTACTTCATAGCACTTGTGCAAGTAACTTGTAATGTATTAAGTCCAGCAGTATTGATTTCGTGGACTACCTATTGAAAAAAAGGATTTTAATGCACTTCAAAGTCATGCGACAATGGCTTTTATTCACATCAAGTGGGGACTTCGGCTATGAATTACAGGAAAAGTACACAGCAAAGTACTCCATAGTCATTGCACAAGTAATATGTAATGTATTAAGTAAAGCAGTACTGATTTCGTGGGCTACTTATTGAAAAACAGGATTTATTGCACTTGAAGTCAGGCGAAATTGACTTTTATGTACAACAGGGAACTTTGGTGACAAATTACAGGAAAAGTACAAAGTAAAAATACTTCATAGTCCTTGTGCAAGTAATTTGTAATGTATTAAGTACAGCAGTACTAATATTGTGGACTGCTTATTGAAAAACAGTATTTTACTAGACTTCAAAGTCAGATAACAATGGCTTGTGTTACTATGTCTAATGAATTAGAGGGAAAGTACACAGTAATCATACTTCATATAGTATTTATGAAAGTAATTATAATTTATGAAGTGCAGTGAGCTGTTTTTGAAACGGGTTTGGGAACGGTGTTACCGTAATGCTCGGTGTATTTGCCGCTCATGTGATGCAGCTCACGTCGGCTGTTCACACAGCGCGCTTCACGGATGAACTGCTAAAAAAAATTCCCACATACCGTCATACTCATCAGCAGGGAGTCTGAAGGGACACTTAACACCCACAATGTCCAGTTTGTCCTATATCAGTCCAAACTGTCCCCAGAAAGCTGGTCGTAGTGTGTGTAGGTCATCTATAGCCGGCAAGACCTTCCACACACTGAACAAATGTAAAATTACACGACAATAACACCTAAAACCGCAACGCACAAGGCACAGTGAACAGCGGGAGGCTGTAGTTTTCCCCCTGGAGCTGAATGGCGGACGGTTGCTATGGGCGGTCAGTGACCTGTGACGCGACTTCGCCTCTGAAAGTCAGAGATTTGTCCGACCTGCAGAAAAATCATGTACAACAGAACAACCGCTCTGGCTGCGTCCGTCTCCGGTCCGGAATCACCGCAGCCCCGCCTGCAGTGCCTCTGCAGTCCGCTGGAGGAGGTTGCCAGATTTGTCACGATCCCACATAAACATTATGGACCCGTTTAACTCAAGAGGAAAGCAGCCAAACCGCCGTCTCGGTGGGAAATGTACATTAAAACAGTATTTGTATAGTTACAAAAACACGTCCTATAACACATAATCATTTCATCACCCGTCCGACTTGTTCAATAAAGAAGCTTGATTTGGCAGAAACTCGCCCAATCTGGCAACACAGAGCCGCTCTGTTACCGGCGCTGCAGTGGCGCTGGTGGATTTAAAACTTGTATTTTTTCTCGGCTGGCTTATGGTAGGGCTAATACAATTCTTGGTGGGGCTGTTGCCCAACCAAGCCCCACCCTGGCGCCGCCTATGACCCTGTTGAAGTTCTGAACTGTGCAGTTTGTCTGCAGGACCGACTTTAATTCGGGGCGAATCTGAAATTTAATGGAACTGGACCACATTTGTGTGACCCTGTGTGACAAACAGCGCCTCTCTGACTCGGTCTGCAGGGAATCTTCAGGTCCCAGGAAGAAACAACTCAAAATACTGAACTGCTGCTCCTCTGCTTCATGTAGAAAATCTGTGTCAAAGAGGCCTGCAGCGCCCCCCAGCAGCATTCTGCCACACAGCAGGCTTTCTCCTGAGCTCAGGAGCGTCAGCAGGTGTTCTGAACCGCAGCATGACCTGCTGAGGCCAGCAGAGCCGGGCCGCCGCCGTCCGGACGGACGGGGCGCTGGAGGAGGGTGAGGGTGAAAAACAGTGTGTGGAGGGGGGGTGGAGGGGGGAGGGGGGGGGGGGGGGGGGGGGGGGGGGGGCATGACGCTGCAGCAGCGGCAGCTGGCCGTCCAGCTTGCGGAGGCCGCCTCCTCACAATGGACAGCCGTCCCCCGGGGGCCGGTGATTTAGGACAGGGTCTCTGGACCGGGGGTCCACTGAGGAGGAGCTGAGGACGGGGGCTTCAGAGGAACGCACACACACACACACACACACACACACACACAAACACACACACACACACACACACACACACACACACACACACACACACACACTCCCTCCTGCTTTTCCTCCCACCTCCACCTCCCCTCATTCTTCTAAAGCTTCCCTGCTGGTCCTTCAAACCCCCCATCTACACCCAGCTCCTTCACACACACACACACTACACACACACACACACACACCACACACACACACCCCGGCTCTCCTGGGAACGGCCGGACGGCCTCTTGGACGGGGAGCATTCCTGAGGTGCTGGCCGGACACAATGGCGGGGGGGGGGGGACAACAGGTGCGAGTGGATCCTCTGTGGTCCTGCGGCAGCTGAGCGGTGGGGGGGGGGGGGGGGGGGGGGGACTTGGGGGGGGACTGGGGCCATTATGGCACCATTCTGCACCGCTGCTCCACCCGCTTCGCTCCAGCAGCAGCAGCAAAACCCTGAAGCTTCCTCCTGTAACCTGGCCTGGGGGGGGGGTCCTGGAGGGGTCCTGGGGGGGCGGGGGGGGTCCTGGAGGGGTCCTGGGGGGGGGGGTCCTGGAGGGGTCCTGGGGGGGCGGGGGGGTCCCTGGGGGGGGCGGGGAGGGGGTGCAGTGTTTGGTTACTGCAGCCCTGATGCCCCCCCCTCACGACTATGTCACACAGGCTCCTCTCCTCTGATTGGCTGTGGAGTCTGTCAGTCCCGTTAAGCTCCGCCTCTTCCTCCACTCGCTAACATCCAGGTGTGTGTCCAGGTGTGTGTCCAGGTGTGTGTCCAGGTGTGTGTCCAGGTGGGACTAACGGGATTAGTGTGTGTGTGAATGTGTGTGTTCTGTGTTGTTTGTGAAGAGAAGGAAAAACAACAAGTACACAACTCACCACACACAGCTACACACTGAAGGCTCAGCCGCTCCCACCGTCCTCCAGACAGAACCTGTGTGTGTGTGTGTGTGTGTGTGTGTGTGTGTGTGTGTTCTTGTATTTCTATCCTTGTTGGGGCCAAATGTCCCCACAAGGATAGCAAACGTGGAACGACGTGCCTTGTGGGGACCTTTTTCCGGTCCTAAGTAGGAGAAACAGTGTTTTTCTTGACCATGTTGTTGTTACTGAAAAAAAGTAAAAGTGCAAAAACATTTCTTAGGGTTAGGCTTTGTTGTGGTGTGGGTTAGGGTTAGGGTAAGGGTCAGGGTTAGGGGCTAGACATGAATGGGAGTCAATGGACGGTCCCACAAGGATAGAAATACAAGACTGGTGTGGTGTGTGTGTGTGTGTGTTTGTTTTTTGGGGGTTGTTGTGTGTGTGTGTGTGTGTGTGTGTGTGTGACCCGCACATGTCGCGGTGCGTCTCCCGGAGCCGCGTGCGTGGCAGATGTGCTTCCAGCACCCTGGCACGCGACTGGCCGCCCGGCCGCCCCCCCTCCCCCCCCTCCCCCCTGCAGCGCCTCACACACTTCTGCCACACGCACACGCCGCACGCACACGCGCTCGCAGGCGCGTCTCTGTTCCCCTCGTGCCGCCGTGCGCGCTCTGCCCTGAAGCTGAAGCCCTGCTCTCCAGGAGCAGCGGCGGCGGGGGGGGGGGGGGGGGGGGGGGGGGGGGCGGAACAGCCCGGATCTGGTCCGACCCGGTCTCTGGTCCAGCAGGTAGACCTGATCAGGCAGCCGCTTCTGACCAATCAGAGCCGTTTATCCTGACAGACTGAGCGGGAGAGACGCACGTGCGTGAGAGCTTTCCTTTCCTTTACACTCTGACATTCCAACAAGCTGCCCCCCCCTCCGACCCCCCCCCCCCCCAATACCTCCGAGGAATCAGCTGAAAAGAAGAAAATCAATTGATCATCACAGCCCCCCCCACCCCCCCCCTCCAATCATGGCTTCCGGTGATCGATATCGTGTGATTGCGCTCCGTGTTGACGTTCCCACGACTGACCATGTGCCGCCCCCCCCCCCCCCCCGCCATATGGCCCCGGAGGGCCCATACCGTTACAGGTCCTTTAGCATGCTTCCAGTGGAGCTGGGGGGGGGGGGGGGGGGGGGGGGGGGGGGGGGGGGGGGGCGGCCAGATGGCGGGTGTAAGGGTCTGTCTGCGTCTGAAGGCGGGTCGTGGTCCTCCTCTGTAGACCCCCCCCCCCAGACTCTGGGGGACAACTTGGAGCCAGGCAGCCTGGTGGCGGGAGTTCAACTACAGACCCTGCGCTTAAACAGGCGGGGGGGGGGGGGGGGGGGGGGAGGGCAACTACAGCTGGGCGGCACAGTGGAGCAGTGTCCAGAGCTCCTGTCACACCGGAAGGTCCTGGGTTCAAACACCAGACTGTCTGCAGACTGGGGGACAGGCTGGGGGACAGGCTGGGGGACAGGCTGGGGGACAGGCTGGGGGACAAGCTGGGGGACAGGCTGGGGGACAGGCTGGGGGACAGGCTGGAGGACAGGCTGGAGGACAGGCTGGAGGACAGACTGGGGGACAGGATGGGGGACAGGCTGGAGGACCGGCTGGAGGACAGACTGGGGGACAGGATGGGGGACAGGCTGGAGGACCGGCTGGAGACCCCATCCTCCTGAGACCCCCCCAGTGGACAACCCCATCCTCCTGAACCCCCCAGTGGACACCTTATCCTCCTGAGACCCCCCAGTGGACACCCCATCCCCCTGAGACCCCCCCCCCCAGTGGACACCCCATCCCCCTGAGACCCCCCCCCCCCAGTGGACACCCCATCCCCCTGAGACCCCCCCGTGGAACACCCCATCACTCCTGCTGGAGTCAGAACTGGAACTGAGCTTCCAGCTGGGTCATGTGACGGCGCCGGGCACCATGGGAAGACTCCTCCCACCTTGTGTTGCCTTGGTTACGTGTTGCAGCGACTACCTGTCCAGCAGGCTGCTGGAGACGAGGGTGGACGCCTGTAGGACACGTCCACCGCCGTGTCCTCCAGTCGTCTGGCTGCATAGGACTGCAGGACCACAGGACTGTCCCCAGGACCACAGGACTGTCCCCAGGACCACAGGACTGTCCCAGGACCACAGGACTGTCCCCAGGACCACAGGACTGTCCCCAGGACCACAAGACTGTCCCCAGGACCACAGGACTGTCCAGCACCACGTCACACCACCAAGCAGCCACACCTGACAGCACCTCCCAGCAGGGACTCCAGAACCTGCAGAACCTGCAGAACCTGCAGAACCTCCAGAACCTGCAGAACCTCCAGAACCTGCAGAACCTGCAGAACCTCCAGAACCTGCAGAACCTCCAGAACCTCCAGAACCTGCAGAACCTCCAGAACCTGCAGAACCTCCAGAACCTCCAGAACCTGCAGAACCTGCAGAACCTCCAGAACCTGCAGAACCTGCAGAACCTCCAGAACCTGCAGAACCTCCAGAACCTGCAGAACCTGCAGAACCTCCAGAACCTGAAGAACCTGCAGAACCTGCAGTCGGTCAGAACCAGAACCTTCAAAAAACCCCGAAACAATGAAAAGAGCTGAAACGTCCGAGAGGCGAAAAAACTCATCTTCCTGAAAAGGGTCAGAGGTTAACCCAGGAACACACCACACACACCACACACACACACACACACATACACACACACACACACACACACACACACACACACACACACACACACACCACAGCGCATTCTCTCAGGTTGTTAGTTTTCATCTAAAAAAGTAGAACCACTGAGTTTGTGAGTTTTATTAGTTTTTTTTTTCTTTGATGTGAGGTGAGGCGTTCAGGAGCGTGCACGGAGGCGCGTGTGCGCGCGCACCGAGCCGCAGGAGGCGCGTGCGTGGCGGCATTGAGGGGAGAGCAGGTGCTGAATTACCATACAGCTGAGGCCAGGCCGCTCCTTCCACACACAATGACGGCGGCGCGGCCACGCGAGCCACGCCGCGGCGCGCGCGTCCGCCCAGCACACGCGCGCGCGCGTGCCCCCACACCCACGCACACGCGTGTATTTTCACCCATTTTTCCATGTCAGGCCTGAGAATGGGGCGTGTGGAGTGTGTGTGTGTGTGGGGGGGCTTTACCTCATCCTGCTGCTCTGCCAAGGAATGTTTTCTCTTTAGTCTTTTGAGGCGATTCAAGGCTTCAGATTCTTCCCACAGTCAGAAATACAGGAGGAGGAAGAGGAGGAGGAGAAGAGGAGGAGGAGGAGGAGGAGGAGGAGGAGGAGGAGGAAGAGGAGAGGAAGAGGAGGAGGAGGAGGAGGAGGAGGAAGAGGAGAGGAAGAGGAGGAGGAGGAGGAAGAGGAGGAGGAGAGGAGGAGAGGAAGGCTGGTAAACAGAATAAAGTTTCCTTCATGTCCTCAGATGAATCAGCCGCAGCATCGATCTGCAGGTCCTGATTCTGATCCTGGTCCTGATTCTGATCCTGATCCTGGTCCTAATCCTGGTCCTGGTCCTGATTCTGATCCTGGTCCTGATTCTGATCCTGGTCCTGATCCTGGTCCTGATCCTGATCCTGATCCTGATCCTGATCCTGATCCTGATCCTGATCCTGGTCCTGATTCTGATCAGCAGTCCAGGTGTCTGAACAGCGCAGACTGAAGACCGGGTCCTGGAGGGGAAGATGGTCTATGGAGGACCAGATCTCGACACACGGTCCCACCGAACGTGTATGTGCGTGCGCGTGCGTGGCATGAGGCCCATTGTGGAGAGCCGGGCAGATTGGGAGGGTGAAGCCAGGGGGAGGAGGGCTGGTGTGAGAGACGAGAGAGAGAGAGTGTGTGTGGTGTGCTGTGTGTGTGTGTTGTGTGCTGTTCTCGTATTTCTATCCTTGTTGGGGCCAAATGTCCCCACAAGGATAGCAAAACGTGTGCAACTACGTGCCTTGTGGGGCCTTTTTCCGGTCCTAAGTAGGAGAAACAGTGTTTTCTTGACATGTTGTTGTTATGAAAAAAGTAAAGTGCAAAAGCATTGCTTTAGGGTTAGGCTTGTTGTAGTGTGGGTTAGGGTTAGGGTATAGGGTCAGGGTTAGGGGCTTAGACAATGATGGGAGTCAATGGACGGTCCCCACGAGGATAGAAATACGAGACTGAGCGTGTGTGTGTGTGTGTGTGTGTGTGTGTGTGTGTGTGTGTGTGATTTGCATGTCATTACCATAGCGGCACTCCGGCCGTATATAACCGGCTGCAGACGGACGCGCGGCTCACAGGAGGAGACGCTGCAGCAGGACGCAGCATGCTGGACCAGAGGGACGTGTCCCTGGTGTAGACCCGGACTCCACAGAGCCGGAGACACGTTCTGTGAAGAAGAAGAAGAAGAAGAAGAAGAAGAAGAAGAAGAGAAGAAGAAGAAGAAGAAGAAGAAAACTGGCGGAAACTAAACGGATCACGACTTTTCCCTTTTCCACCTTTACGCACTGGATTTACGCATTTGACGGAACGTGAGGAAAGTCCTGAGGTCCTGAGGTCCTGAGGTATGGAGGTCTGGAGGTCTGGAGGACTGAGAGTCTGAGGGTCGGAGGTCTGGGGGTCGGGGGTCTGGAGGTTTGGAGTTACCCCTCTTGCTGTGCGGGACATGATTGGCTGAATGAGCGAGGCCCTGCGGAGCCGACCGTCCCTACTGATGATGATTACTGATCATGTTCTTATTGACCATGGCGCGCGCGTCCTGCTGCCCCTCGCCGTCCGTCCGCGCTGCTGTGCCAGGTAAGCTCGTGCGTTTTCACTCCGTCTAACAATGAATGCCCCCCCCCCCCCCGCCCCCCCCCCCCCGGTAACGGGCCGCTGTCTCCGCAGGGGGCCTGCTCCGGGGTGTTCGAGCTGAAGCTGCAGGAGTTCCTCAACAAGAAGGGAGTCCAGGGCAACCGGAAATGCTGCGGCGGCGGGGCGCGGGCGCGTCCTTCCAGCAGCAGTGCGAGTGTAAAACCTTCTTTAGGATCTGCCTCAAGCACTACCAGCCCAACGCGTCCCCGGAGCCGCCGTGCACGTACGGCGGAGCCGTGACGCCCGTGCTGGGCTCCAACTCCTTCCAGGTCCCGGACGCCATCCCGGAGAGCTCCTTCACCAACCCGGTCCGGATCAGCTTCGGCTTCACGTGGCCGGTAAACAGCCGCTCGTGCGTTGGGCTGCCGAAAGGCGCCAATTCTGCTCCAATCCGTGCGTAAAGACGCGCAGCGGCGACGATTTGTGGCCGCGGGACGCGCGTCCTGCAGCCGGAGCCCGCCGGTGTTCGGTTTCCCGGATCGGGTTCGACAGTTGTACATCGAGGACTGTGTGTGTGTGTGTGTGTGTGTGTGTGTGTGTGTGTGTGTGTGTGTGTGTGTGTGTGTGTGTGTGTGTGTGTGTGCGTGTGTGCGCGCGCTGATGTTATCCGCCTCTCCGCTGGCCACCTGTCTCACCACGCCGTCTGTGCTCCCAGGGGACCTTCTCGCTGATCATTGAAGCGTTCCACACCGAGTCCGCGGAGGACCTCTCCACAGGTAGGAACAAAGCCGCGCACACACACACGCACGCACACGCTTTCCCCGTTTCATTCATGTTTTGCAAAAGAAAGCAAACAGATTGACACCCCCCCCCCCCCCCCCCCGCTTCCCCCCCCTCCCAGAGAACCGGAGCGCGTGATCAGCACCATGAGCACCCAGCGGCACCTGACGGTGGGGTGAAGGACTGGTCCCAGGACCTGCACGCGGGGGGCCGCACCGAGCTCAAGTACTCCTACCGCTTCGTGTGCGACGAGCACTACGGGGACGGCTGCTCGGTCTTCTGCCGGCCCGCGCGGACGACGCCTTCGGACACTTCACGTGCGGCTGAGCGCGGGGAGATCGTGTGCGACGCCGGCGGGAAGGGCCAGTACTGCACGGAGCGTGAGTCCCGCACGGCCGGGGTCTGGGGGGTTCTGGGGGGCTTCTGGGGGGTTCTGGGGGGCTTCTGGGGGGTTCTGGAGGGTTCTGGGGGGGTTCTGGAGGGGGGGGGGGGGGCTGTGACCTGTTGACAGGAAACTTCTGCTCGAGCGCATCATTCGTTTCATCTCTTGAAGCGAATTAAAAGTTTAGTTTGCCGTTCTGGATCCGTTAGAAGGCAAGTTGTGCGGTAAACAGCACGCGCACTCCCCCCTTTCCTTTCCCCTCTCCCCACGCGCGCGCGCGCGCACAACACACACACACACACACACACACACCACACAGACCACTTGATTTATTCTAAGGAAAGTTTTGGGGAATAATCTCACGCGTGCCATAAATTTCCATGCCGGCCGGGGATTGGCGGCTCGCGCAGCGGGCCGGGCTGTGATTGGCTGAGGAGGGGGGGGGGATTGTTTGAAGTGGGCAGCTGCCGGCAGGGAGCAGACAATGGAGCAGCTGTCGCGCACTGGCAACACACTCGCCAGCTGTCCACTCTTATCTGCCCCAATCCGAGACATTAAGGGAGCGTGTGTGTGTGTGTGTGTGTGTGTGTGTGTGTGTGTGTGTGTGTGTGTGTGTGTGTGCGCGCGCTCACAGAATGAATAAAAGAGTTTTGACCCGCAGCGAAGAAGAAAAAGAGAGAGAGGGTGGATACAGGGGGGCTGGGTGAGGGCTTGCATGCATGCGTGCGTGCACGCACATACACATGTATTCACAGCAGCGGTGTGTGTGGTTCTGCGGTTCCCCGGTTCCACGCCGGTCGGGTCTGACCTGCTGCTCCTGTCTCCACAGCGATCTGCCTGCCGGGCTGCGACGACGAGCACGGCTTCTGTGAGAAACCAGGGGAGTGCAAGTGAGTGTCCCCACTGGGGTGTGTGTGTTGTGTGGGGGGGGGGGGGGGGGGGTCCTGAGGGACCTGACCGGACCGGACTGACCTGTTCCCCTAACAGGTGCAGAGTCGGGTTCAAGGCCGCTACTGCGGACGAGTGCATCCGCTACCCGGGCTGCCTGCACGGCACCTGCCAGCAGCCCTGGCAGTGCAACTGCCAGAGGGCTGGGGGGGCTGTTCTGCAACAAGGTGAGGGGGGGGGGGCTGTTCTGCAGCTAGGTGAGGGGGGGGGGCTGTTCTGCAGCTAAGGTGAGAGGGGGGCTGTTCTGCAGCTAAGGTGAGGGGGGGGGGCTGTTCTGCAACCAAGGTGAGGGGGGGGCTGTTCTCTAAAACTTGGTGCAGAAGGTTCCACCTGTTCCTCCGGCAGTTCCGCAGTGAACAGACCGCAGAGCGTGGTTCTCAGAGCTGTCCAGCGCGAGGCGTTACAA